>NW_005842316.1:69547-86274 GCF_000455745.1 Alligator sinensis
ACTCTTTCCTAATGGTGCCACTCCACAGTTCAGAGTACTGCTCAGTTCTTGCATTAAAATCTTTAGATAGAGTTTTAAAGAAATTAATGGGTCTTCATCCTACCATTGTGATGCAAATATCCTTTAGCACCCTTTTAGCAGTGGATACTTAGTTGGTTTGCTCAGGGCCACAATGGAAAGCAGTCATGGGACTCAGCTCTTGTGCTCAGAAAACTCCTGTTCAGGGTACATTACACGCCCATGGCAAGCAAGTTTCTTTGGGTAGATATGATATTTTTTATTAAACCAACTAAATAGTTGGAAAAATGTTCTTTGCAAGCTTTTGGACACAAACACCCTTCTTCAGGCACAGAGAGATTGCCGGTGTTATTTGTTCTTCAAGGTAGAAAAGAAGCTAATTTTCAACATGCAGGTCTGTGAAAATGCAAATGAGTGGTAGTTTGGAAGACAATGGGTAGAGATGGGGTGGGGGAAGAAGGGAAATGTGTGAAGGAATGTAACTGGCCAGCTACAGGCAGGTTACCTGGAGTTATCAGATGTCAGGCAGGATGCAATGTGCCATAAATCCAATGTCTATATTTAGTCCATGATTTTTTATATCCAGCAGATTTATGAAGTGAAGTTCATAGGCTCATCTATGAAAGGTGTCTTGTAATTCCCTTTGAGGATTAGAACGACATGCCCATGTACTCTCAATTTGCAAAACAAACCATAGGAGGAGACAGGCAGGGTTCATTTCAAAGGCTGGTATTGTACAGGTAGGACCTCCTTTCTTTAAAAAAAAGAATCCAAATTGTCTACTGATTCCTCTCTCTAATTCCCTCCCTGCTGCTCATGGCCTTACCTTTCAGGCCCTATCAAATGCTGCCCTTACTTTTCTCTTCTTCTCCTAATAGTATTTCATACCCTGCCATCTCTCCCATCAGCCCCTTTTCCTGGTGTCAGCCTTGCATTTTTGGTGATGACACCTTCTATACACATCTGTTCTCTAACCGTGGGTCAAGTGTTTCCTCCTATTTCAGTCCCATCCCAAGCTGACTGCAAACCTCTTGGGGCTGGAAAATCGGGTTCTTACGTGTCTGTCCACTGCTCCACCAGCGCTGGTGAAAACTGTCAGTCACACTCACTAAAAAATATAAAAGAATAATTTTGTCACACATGAGCTTCAGGACTGGAACAACATCAAAGATGCTGAGGCTCATAACAGGGAGAGAGGGATGTATACATCTTCAAGTGACCATGAACCTGAGATGTACCACATCTAAGAGCCTTTCTTCAGGGATTGTTCCTACTGGCAGCCAGGCAAATGTGTGTGTATTGGGGAAAATTACTAAGTGTATAGGCTCTGCTTCAGCACAGGCATAACTTTGAACACTGATAATCTTCATTGTCCTTAATGACAAGACACATGTTTATGGGCCTTGCTCAAACGAGGCTATGAAGGGGACCAAAGAGAGAGTACAGTAGTAGAGAAGAGGCAATGACAGTAGCAAAAGGGTCATCTCTCTTGCTGAGAGCTCCATAAAAGGCATCATGAAGTGTACCAGCTGCTAGAGGCAGCCTGGTAGAGCTGCGGCCAAAACTGCCAATCTCACTAGGGTCTGGTTTCTGGAATGGCTTAAAGCCAAAGTCAGTGGGAGTTGGGGCTTTCAACATGGTGGGCCACCTTGAGTTTCAACCCAGAAGCAGAGTGCATACAGCAAATATTGCCACCAACCAGCTTTTGGGGCTTTAAATGAAGGGCGATTTCCCAACTTCCCTGCCAAAAGCAGCATCTTAAACCATAAAGCCTACCTCACTTTTGCAGCCTTATAACCTCAAGATGGCTGGACTTAGTTCCAGGCTCAGAACAAATTTTTATGACACAGCTAACCCTCCGAAAACTTCTGCCAGCATCTCCTTCCCTCGGGGTACTGTGAATTCCTGGGCTGCTAAACATCTGTATTACATCCTGGAAAATCAAATGTGTCCAGGGAAATTAAATCTACATGAAGTGCTTTTTCCTGTCCCTCCCCCAACACTATTCTGTAACCCTCGAACGGGAGAATGACTGAATAGTTTGTGGAGAAGATCCCCACCCTTAAGGTGACATACCTCAAAGCTGGCTTTCAGGTCACTATTGTTTGCATCCATCCATTATCCTCATGATTGCTAGTAGTATTATAATTCATTATAATGAAATATCTCTGGCCTCTCTTTCCTGGGCCTATGAAGCAATGATACTTCCAACTGTTTTAGCTGGAATCAACACCGTAGGAGAGACTCGCACACTCAGGCATGACAGACATGTGAACTAGTTATGCTAAATTTTTTTTTTTATTATTATTGTGGTAGTGTGCAGAGACCAGCACTGGGGATCAGGGCTGCATTGTGCTGGGCCCTGAATATTGCAGGATTTTTCACTCCTAGCTCTGATGGTGCTTTAGGGTCATTACCCCTCATTTACAAACGGCGAAGTAGAGGCACAGGTAGAAGATACACTGTACCCGAGGTCTCCCGGTGATCTAGTAGCAGAGCAGTGAACTACACCAATCTTTCCCGAGTCCCCAGCCCAATGCTGCATTGCCTTGGCTAGACAATTTCTGTCCCAAAGTATATACAACATACCGAGGCTAAGAGGCAAAAGAGGGAGCTAAATACATTGGAAGCTCAAGGACAAGGTGACAATGGAAAGGGCAGCTCTTGCAGCCCACTGCCTTCTCCTTTGAAGTGGGGTGCTCTTTATTTCCTTGTTTTGGTCTTTCACCCCATAGAGAAGCTAAGACAGGAAGTGCTGCTTTGTCCTGATCCTGACTTTGCAGTTCAGCTCCTGTAGGACAAGGACTGTCTGCTACTCAGCGATAGCAGTCCGACATTTCCTGCTGCTCAGCCTGTGAAAGGGTCTTCACAGGCAGTTTTCTCAGCGTGTCTGCTCTCCAACCAATGAAGTCAGCACTCTGCTACCTCCTTGCTGGATTTAAATGCATCCCCACCAAACTGCCCCCAAATTTCTCAGTGTTGAGTGTCTTCAAAGAAGTCATGTGGGGTCCTGCAATGCCCTTGAGTCTCCCCGTAAAGTTGCTGGAAGCCTCTGTCGATGCCATCCTTTTAGGACAGGAAGTTAAGACGGGGAAGAACAAAACAACAGATTTTGTTCTGTTGTTTCCTCCCATCTTTCCAATGAAGGTTTCCTAGTGGTGCTTTGAAGAGCAGATGTGGCTGTGTGGGAAGAGTGTTTAACCAGTTTCTAAGCTGGTGTCAATCAGTAAAAAGCATCAATGAGGTCCAGAAGTCCAGGCTAACATACAGCAGTTGAAGATTTGGCCCAGAATATTGACCAAAGTCCTCCCCACATTTGGGCCACGGCTAACAGCTCTGGTCACGTGTAAGCTGGTTCTGTCACACTCTCCCTATAGACAGGGACCATCTGGGCAAATCTATACTAAGGTTTCTGTACTGGGGTGTGGCCAACCCCAGTTTAGCCTGTGAGTGGCGGTGTGGCAAGCTAAGGCTGTGTGTGTACCACAGTCGGAGGTGTGATACAGCGCATAACCAAGTCAGTCTAATCTTTCTACAGTGGGTCCTAGGAGCAGCGTCACCGTGGCAGTACGGGTTTCAGAAAGAATTGGTCCTGGGACTGTGTGCTCAGGTTGTGGGACCAGCCCGGGCTGAAGCCCACAGTCACAAAAGCTCTGCAGTGGTTACCCACGCTGGCTGGATTAATGCTAGCTCAAGGATGCCCACACAGCTGTATTGACACTGGTGGCCGCATTGCACACTATTCCCAGTGGTTTAGCTGGGGAGCGGAAAGGACTGATGGATGGAGAATGTAGCCGTGCTTCCACAAAGAGCTGTGGCTTCCCCTAGGTCCAGCACAGTTAGCATGCAGCGTGTTTCTATCCCCTTTTCAGCAGTAGCTTGCAAATGCTCTTCTCTGATCCTGCCCTCCCCCCTTTGCCTTCTCGCACAATTACAGACCAAGCCCATGTGACTGTATGAAAGGCATTTCCTCCAGTTACACTGAAAAAAGAGACTAGAATTCAGCCGAGCAGCTGCTTTCCATTAGTGTTACACACACGCTTGCTGCAAGGGCAGAGTGTGGTGCAGCGGGCACAGGCATGTAGCAGGAAACCTTGGTATAGAAAAAGCCTCTTGAATGCAGACAGCGGGTAGAAGCGCTCAGTAGCTGTGGGCCCTGCTCAGGCAAACCTCGCTGAAGTTTGAACTATGGCAGTGGCAGATGGGGCGGACCAGCGCCTTGCTCTGGAGATCTCTTCAGGGCTGGGAATTAAGCACTGTCTGAGGCTGGAAGGAATTCCAACCCCTTGTTCGTCCCAGAAGAGGGTTTTATTGATATTAAATATCATCTTGCTGCTTACCCAGATGTCCTGATGGCTGGTATTCCTCTATTATTTGTGATCCTTGGAAAAAGGCCTTACACTTAGCTTCTGGATGAAATTCAAATGCAAATTATAGCAGCCTTGTTCACCAGGGTCCCATCACCCAGCAGCTGGGCCAGTTCCCGTATAGTTTATTTCTTTAAACCTCCCGCTCTTGTTTCAACCTTGATGAGGGTCCCATGGGTGCTAGTGGAGGAATATTTTATGGTGTGAGTGACGTTCCACGTGAGTAAGGGCACCAAGATGCAGTCTGAGTCTGCTCTTTGCACAAACAACATGGCGAGCCCCCATGCCTGTTCTGTCCCAGTAACTTCCAGGTCTCAATTGCCCAAGGAAGCTGAAAACTCAGCAGTGTCTCTTCTGCAATGCTCTCCATTGACAGTCCAGCCAGGAAACAGGACACTTCTTGGTGCTGTCACTGCAATTTAGCTGACCATTTTGCTGAGGCGGTGTGAGCGTCCTACCTTGCATTAGTTCTGCACAGGTAGTGTGAAGAAAGTGGTCTCAAGTCCATCTGTGACACTGAAGATATTCACAAGGAGCAGACCTCACCATTAGAGTGCCGCTTCCACCACCGCTTCTCAGAGAACAGTCAGACCCCAACAGATGCTAACAAAGCTAAAAATATAACCTGTTAGTTTCTGGTGAAGAAAAATTTGAATCTTCCATTCCCCCCAAATCCACCCAAAAGCCTCCACTCAGGAAATATAAAAATCATGGTGTGTTACGCAGAGATCCAGCTTCAGCTTGAAGTGCATTCTTAGGAAAGCCTTGAAGAAGCCTGATCACGCTGAAGGACAGATCAGAAGCATTGCCTCTTCTCCTCATCCTGGGTGTGTGGCATGAGAATCAGAGCATGGGCTTGAGTTAAGCTGCCCTGTTTGTGACCTGAATGGAAGTGGTTTACAGAGCTGCAACAAAGGTGCATGTTTCTCATTAACCATCATCATGCTTAGGAAAAAGAGAGCTGTTTCCCAGGCAAGAGCATGTCTTTTTGAGCCCTTGTTGTCCTTAGCATTTATTCCCCAAGAGCGAGACCATGCAGGGGGTCAGCATCTCCTTTGCACCATAGCTCTCCGTAGGTCCAGGCAGAGGGCTGGAGGACCCTACAATGGGAAACTTGAACCTCAAACCAAACCAAACCAAAGTGAATGCCAGCCCTTGTCTGTAGGGAATTGGGGGAGAATTGGCCAGCCTTGTTCATGCTGACAAAATTCAGAGGCAGAAAGCCAGCTATCCACCTCCAGCTCTTCCCTTCTCATGAATCCCAGGGAGCGCACTGCTGCCGTGACTGCAGGCAGGTATTTTTAGTCACAGGGATTACCCAACGGCTGCCTTTCCCTCCTACATAACTTTCATCCCCCCACACGAACTAATCCCCCAGGTTCTGGCCTGGCTAATTTCCCACTCAGTAAGTCAACTCCAATTGGATTTAAACAACTCTCTGAGGTCACAGACACTCCCACGGGCCTGCAGATACAGATTAAAACTCACTGTCATGATGGCCTGTAGCTTGCGCTTTCCTGCAAGGTGGGTGGAGGTTAGCTGTTTTTAAGGTCACCTTGGTCTAATGGTCTAAGAACTGTCAGCCATCCTTTTAGTCTGATCCAGTTACCTCCGAAGCAACCTGATGGAAATGAAGAAAGGACAAAGCCCAAGGAAAAGTCCCAAGCTGGGTTTTGCTACCAGCAAAGGGCAAGTGGGCACTATATCCTTGCCAATCCTTGGGAGATGTATTGCATCCTCCCAGTACCTATGGATGTATTGCATATCATGTTGCATATACTGCATCCTCCCAATACCTTGGGAGATGTATTGCATATCAATGAAACAATGACAGAAAGGCTGTCTGTCCATCTACATATTTCTATGGCACTCAGCTGCAGACAGACAGAGAGGGCACATGCTCCCATGGTGCATTACTCATCCTCACTCAACTCACAGGACTGCCGCCTCTGCAGACTGGCAGGCAAACTCCATACTGAGATTATAAAGGATAGAAGGAGCCTCTCGAAAGGGCCAGTCCAGTGCTCCTGCACACATACAGGCAGTGAACTTTGACATCTGACAGTACATGAAAGGAAGGAATGGGAAAGCATAAGAAAGAAAACGGGAAACAGAAAGGAAGGAAGGGGAGATAAAGAAAAACTAAAGAACAACCCCCAACTCTCTCCCAGGTTTTTGGAGATACCAGTGTGGGTGTAGTGACACACGACATTATTTTTCTTGACTAACCATAACATGAATTCAGAGCGATATAACAAACAAACCAAAAATATTCGAGAACCACTGAGCTCATCTGACCTCTTGTATAACATGGACCATAGAAATTCACCTAAAAATTCCTGTATCGAGTCCAGAACTAAGGCATCTCTTCAAGAAAAACATGTAATGGTATAGTAGACAGAAAAGAGACCTTGCCATACATCTGCACAGCTACACACACCACACGTGCCTTGGCAGGGAGGATTCGATCAGAAATCCTTCTGCCATCAAGCGTGAGGCCATAGGCAGTATGGGCGAGCGCTGGAACCTACAGTGCTGCAGTTTCATGGCAATGAGCAGGTCGCCAAGCAGAAGAAAGAGGCAGCCCTGAAGACATCACTATCAATGGTTGGGCTTTGGAGCAGAATGACAATATCTCCACCCTGTTCATTTACTCATTGGCTTCAACCTTGAAACTCGCCCACTGTTTGAGGCTAAAACTGCAAATCACAAAACATCAACCTCATTTTAAGGGGCATTTTTTTGGCTGTATTTTCCCTTCATGAGCCCTGCACCCACGCCTCCTTCTTAAGCTTCCTCCACCTCCAAGGAAGAAGCTTTCAGCTGAAGTTTTCCTGAAATTAATAGAAGCAACCTAGTTTAGTTGCCAACGTAAATCAGGGAAAATAACTCCACCTCCCAAGCTGGTTTCAAGCCACTGTCATGCTGTCCCAGGTATGTAGACAGTCTGCAGATTAACATGCTGCCTTCAGTGTAATTCTAGGTATACATCTTGGAGCAAAATATTCCTCAAAATACATCTCATTTATAACTGAGTTACTGTAAGACTCGAGCTGTGTTTCTGGGCACAAATTATACTCCCAGTGTCTGGCAAACACTGTGCTGCATATTTCTTAGAATGAATAAGCAAAAGTGAATTCTTTATGAATAAGATTCAAGGAACTTGATTCCCTAATTAGCACCAGATTGCTGGAGCTTTAAAGCCAAAAGAAACAACTGCTGCAAAAACTCCAAGTTGGAGCACCCCTTCTGCTCTTTAACCATTTGTGCTGGTGCTAAGTAAGGCCTGTCTGCATACAAACACTGTACGGCCCTAACTATAACTTATGGTCATTGGTTTAGTTAAAGTACACCTTTATTGGGCTTTAACAACCCACACCTTTAGTGTGCACAAAGCCATACATCTAGAAGCTATTCCCATGTAAGAACTGCAATAAGTTCCTACAGCACACCCTGGCATCAGTTGGGCTGCATCCGGGCTAAGGTTTGTATCAGTACAATGTGGGGGGGGGCGCGGGAGAGAGATCATACCCCAAACTAATATAACAGCTATTTGAATACTAGGGCTGGGGGGGCAGGTTCTAGCCTTTGTGGCTCTGAAAAAGCTGAAGAGCTCGCAATCTTGATTGCCAATATAATAAAGAGCAATAACTACTCAGCATCTGTGAGACCCCAGTAGAACTTGGGGCTAAATGCTAGCCCAATACACACAACAATAAAATAACCCGAGCTGAAAACAGCTGGCGGCCTGCCACTAATTTTGTTTTATTTTTAATATTTTATTTATTAAAACACTTTGATTATTATATCCTACAAGCCTCAAACTGTAAATTGCACGTGAATTGATTCAGGACTGACAGGCTGACTCGATTCAGTGCAGAGCTTTGGTACATATCAATGTATCTCCTGCTCAGCTATTTTCTTACAGTAACCCTGTGAGAATCAGCCTTTGGAATTACAGCTTCTCCCACAGGATATTAGTTTTCTCTCTCCCCCAAGAATAGATGAATCCCTGTCTTGTAAAGATTTGGGTGCCATTTAACTCTAGTCATTTTTTACACAATTCCTGTGGGCTCTGTATTTGAAATACATTTTGGACCAAATGCACTATTTGTTGTAAAAATCCCTGGCAAAGTTTCTGATTTTAAAGCCAGATCTAGGTCATCATGTGGGAGGCTCTTAATGCTCTAGAGATGGTATGTGAGACAAGGAAATGACAAATCAACCCCTCCAGACGGTTAAGGGGACAAAGCCAGATACTTTGAGCAAGGCAAGCTCTTTCTCTGAAGTAGGTCCCCCAGGCCAGGGGTTCCCAACCTTTTTATGCTGAGGACCGGCAAACCATGGACCGGCCATGACTGGCATACTGCGGACCGGCAGCATGTATATTCAGTATAAAAAAGGGTTGGCTGCCAGTCCGCAGTATGTCAGTCACGGCCAGTCCACGGTCACTTCTGGTCCGGCAGCCAACTCTTCACAGCCCGGTACCGGGCCGTGGCCTGGAGGTTGGGAACCCCTGCCCCAGGCAAAAATCAGAATCAGCTATTTTAATACCTCAGGCACATAAGTTACATCAAGATGCAAGGGAGGATGCAACGTGGGACTCCAAAGAGCTCTGTTCTGACATCATAAAAATCCAAGCAGGAGTTATTACAGGAGTTCAGCCCAAATTCTCATTGGCAGGGCACTGGGGGAAATGTGCTGGCCTGCTGAGACTGAAGACAGGTATCTAACTCAGAATGCCTGCGCGCCTGTGCTGATAAATGCATCCCCTTCGCTGCGACTGTGACACTTGCAGAAATGATTATGAGAAATAGAGCAACTGCCCGTGCCTGTACTAGATCAACCATTTTCTGTGTTAATATGAGCCATCTGGGACAGACTGATTATTGATCCATTTGTATAAAACCACTATGTATTGTGCCATGGTAACCAATTACCTGCACTGCCCCACTCTGCTGTTCCTGTCGCTGTCGGCATCCGTCACCTTCCCCATGTATGCGTAATCCAAAACTGCTAGAAGCACTTACAGCCAGGAAGTGCTTCCTTACCCAACTGCAAGGAATTCTACTGGTAGCAAGCAGATGGCCACTGGTCATTGCTGGCAGGGATCAAGCTCATGAGCTGCACTATTAACAAGTTGCTAGGCTGCAAATTTCTTCCTTGAGTACAATGATCAGAAAAAAAACACCCTGATTCAATTCAGGAACCCTGAAGGACAGACAGTGAACTCCTGGCCCCGCTGAAGTCAACATGTATGGGAAATGGCACTTTCCCACCAGAGCAGAGGAACGGTCAGGTAGTCAGCTCTCTCTGGATGGCGATATACTACTAAACAATACCTGGCACCATTAACTCCCCTCAAGCGCTTGCAAAGACAGAGAAGGCTGTGGCTGCATACAGCTGCCTGGGCTGCCAGACAGCCGCCACCATTGCCCAGCCCTGGATCACATACCATCAGCGTGCTTCTGGCAGCTCCAGATGGCCCCTCGCGGCAGCTGTGCTGCCAGGGCACAAGATGCACTCTGGGAAGGTTGCTGGATGGACCGTAGCAGCCAGCTGAAGGTGAGGAATATCTTCACATGCCTTCTGCCAGCTGGGAGCAGAAGCCTTACTCTGCCTGGCCCGGGCTCTGCTGGTTAAAGTGGAGGGACCTGCCACCTCCCAGCGGTTGATGTGTGGATACAAGGTCAGGGTGGCTTGCCACACCCTCACTTGGTCTTGTAACTGGGTGGGAAGCCCATAAGCCAAGCAGCTCTTTGTAAATGCAAAAAGCATCAGCCTGGTCGAACTGACTGCTGGCTGCAGTTATAGCAACAAAGCACGAGGCCAAGTAGGAGAGCGAGGTTCCCAAGGGTTTCTAAGAGGCTCCTCTTGCTGCCGAAGTCAGGTTCACACTGAAAAGGCTCAGTGCAATTCAAGCAGCTTCATTCCTACCCAGCCGGCTGACAGGAATTAGCGCTTGCAAGGAAAACACCCTTTCTGCTGAGCTCAGCGCTCTCCGGAGTTCAAAAGGTAAAAGCCTGTTGCTCCCACCAGCAATACCCTGTGGGGGAGCAACAGAAAAGGGGAGGTTATGGTGTGGAGCTCCTCCACAGCCTGGATGGGAACCCCAGCCTGAGACAAGGGGGGCAATGGGGGGACAACAGGCATCCCAGGCCCGTGTTAACGCCGATGTTTTTCACGCTGCGGGAGCCTGCAGGCAGCCGCAGGCTGGAGAGGAACTGTGATGCCCACAGGACAGAGAGCTGCTTATTTTCAATAAAGACCATCCTCAATCCTCAGGTCCCATTATCTCCCTGTGAAACGCACTCTCCAAGTTCACTGAGCTCCAGCAGGACCCCACTCAGCTTGCATCTGCCCTCCAGATCCTAACCAGAACACAGCGGCACCCGGGCCCCACTGAAGTCAATGGAAGCAACAAACGCCGAGAGGAACCACACGGACATGCTGGGGTCCAAATAACAATATTCAGTCTGCAAAGCCTGATGTTATACACAGGGATGCTCCGGCACATCTCTACACACAGACCATAGACGGCATCTCTCAACGGCGCACAATCTTTTTAACGTGACGTTACCCAGTCCCAGTACTTTGGGGTATGGCAGATGCAGCAATGGCGTCAGTATCAAATGATACAGATGATGGCTGTCGCGATGTGATTTATATCTGTGGGGATTCTGCAGCAATACAAGCTGAGCCAAAGTGTTGCAACTTTACCCCAGGGTTCATTCCTTTCAAACCTACCCCAGGGGCCTGATCCCAGCCTAAGGAGCGTTTCAGACTGAGGTAGGAGAATGCATCCAGGTTGGTTTTTTGGGTGCAGGTCCATGGATTTTGCATGCTGTTGGGAAAATGCAGTGTTCAGGGAGCACAGCACTTCTCATCAGTGCTGGGCCACAAAAGAACTCAACCCCTCTCTGAAAGAGCAGTATGTACTCCGGTTGGACTTTGGCCAGGATACTGGGGTTAACACCCCTAGCTCTTGCAAAAGGCACCATGGAATCTATAGTGACCACATTAAATAGGGACTGGCTAAGTACACTTAATTACGGTCTATCATAGCGATGGTTTCTGAGGTGGCGCACAGAACTTTCAGCCAAATATTTAACATCACTTCTAACGCACTATATTTGTCTTTGAAAATTGGCAGTTTGCATTGAGTATCAGCAACAAGCCTTACTATTCAAGTAACTAAATTATACCATGTTGATAGTTTGTAACTACGTGTTTAGCTAGGGCTGAAGACTCAAGGGACAGGGATGTAAAACCCAGCATGGGATGTACAGAACGTGGTCACTTAGCCAAGGGCTGGGCTTCTGTAAAATACCACCTAAGGATCTGGTTCAATGAGACACTGCAACCAGGATGACTGGCATAAAGTCTTTTAGGAATAAAGACCTGTCTAAGACAGCTTAGTCTGCATGTGCCCATCGATAGGAAATAAGAAGAGTAACTGTCTTGTTTACTTTCAGAGGAGTAGCGGCCAAGGCTGGTGAAGAAAGACTGGATTAACTGACCCTTAGGTGACACCTCATCATGGAAGAGCATCAACAAAGCCTGCCGGCTGGACCCAATGGAGAAAGTCCATGGTTTGGATTCTGCTATGGGGCCTCTGAGCCTAAGGAGATGCGCCCTGGCCCAGGAATTTGGCCAGAGGGAGGGACGTGTTCATCCCCAACCCACAACATACCCTAGGCAGACTGACGGTGGTCCAGGAGGCACCTGGAGAGGGAGAGCCTATGCTGAGCCTCTAAAACCTCAACAGATGGCAGCTGTCCTGGCCCCGGGTCCACTGCCCACAAATAAATCCTGCCCACTCACTCCTGCCTGGAGGCACTAGAGACCAGCAGTCAGGGGAGTCAACACTTCGACAGCAACCCTGAGCAGCTTGGGGTGTACCAACGCATCTCCCCTACCCCCTGCACCAACAGGGAGAGAGCTGGGATCTGACCTACGGTGCTCTCTCTGATGTACCCACAGGGAACCAAGGGGCAGAGTTGGGGGGATATTTAACTGGCAGCAGACCTGGGGTCAGGATGGAAGACATATAGACATACCCATCCTCACATGGAGTTTCAAGAATTGGAAAACAGGGTCCCCAGCAAATGACTGTTACCTCCAGCCAAATGTGTCTGGTTTGATTCCAGGGACTCAGGTGGAGCTCCAACAGGGGTGAGCCTGGCCCATGTGGCCCCACAGGAGATGGTTTGATGCCTGTAGCAACAGCAACATGGACCTTTACATCTAGGGCAGCTTAGGAATGACCAATGATGGTAAACGCAGTGGTTCCAGGCATGTCCCTTGCTGGATTCGTTCATCCTAGCATGTCTCCTGGGTCTGTTCTTTGACAAAGCAGCACCAAGCATTATTCCAGCATCCTCTCTGTACCTTTCACATAGGTTTCATATACATTATACAATTGCCAGTTGACCACATGGGAAGTCAAACTCTAGAAAAAGGATCCTCAAACGCCCAGGCTCACTTGTGACGGCACAGACACTGCATGCCTGTGGGCTTGGCCTCAAAAATGCCAGAGGTTTCTGACTCATTGTCAAGCATCACTGTGGACTTCAAATCGGCTTTCTGAAGGGCTCAGCACTGACAGGTTTTAATCTGACATCATTTTCACCCTCTCTCCTTGTCCAACTTCATCACAATGTTACACACGGTTAAGAAGAGGGTGGCAGAGAGAATCTAACAAACTATACTGTGCGCTGCTCGGGCCAGAACTGATCAGGGAAAAACATCAGCGATTCCAGCATGGCTCGGTGAATAGGGCCTCATAGATCTCAGTTCTATTCCTTGCTTTTGCACTGACCTGCTGTGAGATTGCAAGCAAGACACTTTGCTACTATCTCCATTTCTATTCTCACTCTTTATCCATATGCATGGACCATCTCTTGCAAGGTAGTTGCACAATGACTTTATCTCGGCTCCCGGTGCCCTTGAGTACTGAATTCATAAAGTAGAGAGGGGAATTCTACTCCAGTGGAACTGAAAAAATAAACCATCCCAACATATCATTTCACTGCCAGAAGATCTTGATATTATCTCCAAAAACGGGGGGTATTTTTTGTCCATGTCAGCATGATTTTTAACCAACCCTCTTCCAACAAAAGGAGAAAGAAAGGTTTTGGTTCATCAGGATCCATGCAGACTACTTGGACTATATCTGGCAATTAGAGTTTTAGGGAGATTCCAAACAGCCGTTTCTAACTAACTGCTTCTCCAACTGGCGGTAATGAGAACACTTGCGGTGTTTAACAATCAGTTTTCAGTGCAGTTAATCTGATTGTATTATGCCAATCCCGATATATGCCATTGTGTTGATGTACTCATACTATACAGTAATCCTACTAAAATCTGCATTCATAGAGACTCAAATAAGAATGGAATCAAATGGTTAAGTTTGGTGTATTGACTGATCCAATATAATTCTACACAAGAATATTCACCTAAATACCCACTCTGAAATGCTTCCCCAGGTGGATGCTCCTTTCTGCAATAACTTTACTTCAGAACAAGCAGGCAATTGCAAATCATAATGATAATTCTAGCATAGCGTGACTTTTATTCTAGAAGAGCACCAACATAGCAGAATATTGTGGAATAACTATTCCACTCAGTGGCTTTTTGTAGCAAGCTCTTCAAGTCCAATGCCCATCAAACGCCATGCAAAGCTAATCTTGGGCTCTATTATTGTGCTACACTGATTGTTTATAAACTGCTTTTACTTTGTAATCGCCAAAGCCCAGGCTGAATATCAGCTTTATAGCCCAGGACTGCAAAGTACTAATCTATGCAGCGACCAGTTACCGGACTAAAACAGCAGATTATGAAATATCATCCAAACATAAACTTCATGCAGCATTCCAAAAAAGCCAGTGTCTGAAGGAAACAAATGCAAGCAACTAATTACACCACACAGCTGGAGATGCAATAGAAAAAGTACAGTGATCATATCCTATTGAAATGATGCCTCATCTGGCAACTCTCTCTACAGATGTGCTCTTAGGCTACAGTATCCAGCTTTGTTTCGGCCACTCTTGCTGAACGGGTCCTGAGAAAAAATGTTTTAGCATAAATTAAACAATATTCCTGGATGGACTAAGTATGGAGAAAGTTATTTAATAGTAGAACTAGACAATTCAATTAGCCCTGAAAATCAGATTCTTTTGTATTACTAATTTAAGACAGCCTGAGCCAGTTTTCTCACAAGTACAACTGCAAACATCTCTCCCTCTTGGCTATTTTGTTAGCTGGGGGTATGTTCTCCCTTTGTACAATTTTTTTCTTTCCTTTCTAAATATTTAGATCCTTCTCTGAGACTCTAGCTGAAGATTTCCAAAGGAGCATAAGGAGGCCAAAATCCCATGGAAATCCTAACTGAAATCCAATGGGAGCTGGATCCCCTTTGAAAACCCAAGCCTCCCATCAAAGGAATTCATGTCATAGGCTACTGACCGTAAGCATATAACCTCTGACAAGAAAAAAAACTGACGGAGATATCTTGGCCTCGCTGAAGTCAGCCAGAGTTTCCCTATTAGCCAGGATTTCACCTACACATTTAACAACACAGCTTGACAGCAGCGTCATGAGGTCATGTCTTAAGCCTCAAAGATGTAACTTTGTTAGCCTTTTACTGCTATTTTTCCTCCCTATTTAATCATACCGTCTGCACCAGTAGAGCTCCCTACAGTCTCTGGACCACTCTTCAGTTTTTAAAACGGAGTATTTCATTCCTTTCCTTACCAGGGACAATGTCACAGGAAAAAGAAATGCGTCTTCAGAGTTATCTACAGCACAAATACAGACATGCATTGTTCCATTCTATTTTCCATTCACAGCTTATCCACACACCATGACAATATAGCAGCTAAATCTACACTTTAAATGCAATTAAAGGCCAATTAACTGCACAATTAGAGAACAGATATAGATGAGAAAACCCTCAGCTTTTATGTACACAAAGGCTGTGCAGCTGAAGTTCTTAAACAGCATCTAGTGTAAAGACTTTGGCTGAATCCACAGAACTTTTTAAAGTGAATATGCATTTTGCTCTATTGTTTTTATTGATTGTACAAGCAGTTCAGCTAATCAGACAGAAAGAGCTTTTTCTTCTTTCCCTATAATTGGAGGACAGCTTTTTGGTAGCAAAAGTGGCTACAGCTAGATTTAGTCCACTGAAGAAAAAGAAAATTCCTAACTTTCATGAGTCTAATAATGCAGTCACAATGGCTACTCCGCACTTCTGCATTAAGAATGGTACCCTAGACGGAGATCATGAACGTTTTATTCAGCACTATTATGTCTTATGCGGCACAACAGAGGCAGAATGTAAAGTATCCGGTGGAATCAGCCTGCTCCTGAAAAGATGGGGAAGGAGGGAAGAGAATGGCACTTACTTTTTACTCTTCAGGCAACTGTAGAATCCAGCCATGGCCCTTGCAAGTGAGGTATGTACACCTTCAATTCATACTTGTGCGTGGACGCCTGCACAAAGGTTCTGCAGCTCAGTGTCCTGCTCACCAAATGCCCACACACATGCACAAGAAAGCGAGCATGCCGATGCAATTACTAGCCAGATAAAGTTCCTGATCTGAGGCCCTCAGTCTCTGCTGAACTGGGTCCAAGGAGGGCTGTGCTTGTTCCATACATGGTTATGAATTGTTAACTCCCCCTTTTCCTGTCTCTCCAACTCTTGGTAACCACAGCATCCTAAGTGCAAAGTACCAGATGCTATTTGATTCCCCCTCCGCACAGTGCTAATGAGGGGCTTGGCTGTAATTAGGATGGGAAGAAGCCCTAAGGAGACAGCAATGTTTGTTTTTATCAGAGAAAGGCAACCGGAGAAACAGAGCAAACAGCTTTGGAACAGCAATAAAAAGAATAAGCCATGCTCCAGCATTTAAAGGGTGTAGATGAACTTTTCAGACATCCCATTTATCCTGCAAAAATAAGCCTTAAACTGACTCAGTATAAAACTCCGGCAAGGAGTCGGTTGTTACATTGCCATGCAAGTGCTGCGAACTCCCCCAAGAAGTTTACCTTTGTGTACTAATGACATTTGCTTGAGCATGGAAAGTATTCAGCAAACATGTATTAGAAAATACTGTGTGACCAAGAACTTCTGCAATCATTGCATTTGCCCAAGGCCCCTCCCTTGCCACACTGCAGTCAAAAAAAAAGGTGGGCTGTTTATGGTAATCCTTAATACAGGAGGTCTGGAGGGTATCCACAATCCACCCCTTCCCACTGCACAGCCTTGCTTTCTGCTCTGGATCTCTGTTTGTTTAGGCCAGGAATGGACAGAGAGAAATGTTCTTTTATGGCAGGGGT
>NW_005842316.1:86284-106200 GCF_000455745.1 Alligator sinensis
CAGTCCATGGGTTTTGGATCAACCCAGCGCACTCATGTAGCACATGCCAGCCCTGGCCCCTGTGCTGCAGATGTTGCATGTAGCACAGGGAGCCAGCACCAAACTGGTTCTTCACATTGGTTCTGGAACAAGTCAAGGTTTGAGTCAGTGCACATGGTTTGGCCAGCAGGGCAGCACACCCAGTGTGTGCCCCATGCCAAACCCCTGTGAAGTGAGCAATGCACGTGGCCAGTCCAGCTGTGCATGTGCCAGCCCTTGGACTCCCTCTCCATGAGGAACATGGAGCCAGCTTGGGGCACATGCTGCACGTTGGACCTTGGCAGACCGCCCTTGCTTGCTTGCTCCACTTGCATAGCCCTGATCTGGCCAGCAGAGCAGCTCAGTCACCCTCACCTGGCCAAGAGGGCCGGATGAGTTTGACACCACTATTTTATGGCCTTCAAACCCCATTTTCAGAACAAAGATTGTGGCCCAGCATAGAGACAGAGACCCTAGTATCAAACAGGACTCAAAACCTCTTTGCAGACCCCACCCCCAGATCACTATAATCACAGTGGAGTAGCTAAGCATTTATTTTCCCAATATTCAAACTGGAAAACTAGGCAAGAAGGGTCAGCAACTTGCCCAAAGCCATACAGGGACACAGCTGGATGTAGCACTCTGAAGCTCATTACAACCAGCCTTGTGTTCAGGTGTGGTCTGTCTTTAATTCATTCAAAGAAGCTCTGATGGTCAAAGTGTAACCATAGCAGGGGTGCTTAACCCCACAGGCCAGATCCAGCCCCCAGCACCTTGCATCCAGCTCATGGGACTCCCCTCAAGTCTGTGAGGAGCCCCACGGGCCATAAACCTGCAGGCTAGGTCAGGCATGCAGGGTGGCACAGGGCCCAATCCTGGCACATGGGACAGGAAGGAGGTGATGCAAAGCCCCAAGGCCCAATCCCAGCACTCAGGGCTGGGCAGAGATGGTACAGGGCCCCAAAGCCCAGGGGCAGCATGAAGCTCTGGGGCATGATCCTGGTGCACGGGGTCCGATCCAGCCTGCAGACTGGCCCCATGCCCTTCATTTGGCCCATGGGACCAAAAGGTTGAACACCACTGGACCACAGCCATCATGTTATCCTGAATGACCACTCTCTCATTCTGTCCCAGCTGTATTACTTTAGAGCTGCTGCCTATGTCATTGTGTTCCAAGTCTCCATCTGGCTCCAAGACTGGCTGTAACCCAAGGCTGTCTGTGTGATTGCTTTCAGATCTGTGTGCAGCTGACACAAGATCCTGCTGACCCTATAGGGGTATATGGAGTTTGCATGGCAGAGGGTAGTTGTAGCCACTGATTCTTCCATCCCAGCCTGGAGAGGTTGCTAGTGTCATCTCATCGTCTCCATGGGTGCCCATCCACGTGCTCTGGGGTGGGAAGCAGGGGGGTGGGGACATATTGCTCTAATTAAAACGCCACAGTGTCTCATGTATTCAGTGTCCCACATTTCAAAATGGCCGTGGGGGTGCTTTAACTAAAGCTCATTCAACGAGCTTTAGTTAAAGCACCCCCGTAACCATTTTGAATCCCAGGACGCTGAATACAAGAGATGTTGCAACATGCTGAAGCATTCCAGTTAGAATACTTCAGCAGACTCAATTAATCGAGTCTGCTCCAACGTGCTCTAATCAGAATGTGGAGCACGTGTGTAGGCATCCCGTGTGACTATGACAATGGTTACATAGGAGACATCAGCATTCGGGGTGCATACACATATACTAAATTGACTTAAAATAAGGTGATTTAACTAACTCGCCTGAAGTTAAGACACACTGAAGCATACAACTCCTTGACATGGTGGCAGTCATCTTGTGAGCTAAGTCGACTTATCTTGAGTTGCATTCATTTAGTTAATACACCTCAGAGGTGTATTATCTTGCACCTCATTTAAATCGATTCTGCTCCACATATGTGTGTACGCTCTGACAGTTAAGATGACTTTAAAAAGTTAAGTCATCTTAACTGTCAGAAAGTTAGTACTGTGTGTATGCACCCCCAGTCACCTACTGATGCTCAGCTCTGCACTTCAATTACATCTTCCACAGCTTGAGCTGTGGAATTAATTTTCCAGCGCCTGGATGCACCAAAAGTTTAGATGAGATCTACTGGCTGCAGCTCAGTCCAGACAAGACACAGATGATTCTGGTTTGTGGGCAGAGTTTTCAGAAGTTATTTCTCCTGCCATGGTTAAAGGAAGGGTAATTGTCATTTGTAAGACACACAATCCAAGGATGCTCTTGTTTCCCTGGTAACTATGGGTGCCTATACATGAGCACAGAGGCTGCACCAACACACTGGTGCATCGGAGCAGACTCAATTAACTGAGTCTGTTGAAACGTGGCAATTGCTGCGCTCCAGCAGCCTCCTGCATCTTGTGCATCAGCGTCCCCACACTTAAAAAATGACGGTGGGAGCACCTGCACTAAAGCTCATCGAACAAGCTTTAGTTCAAGCACCCCACTGCCATTTTTCATCACGGGGACGCTGATACAGGAGATGTGGCAGAACTTTAAATACAGTGGCTCTCAGAGTCACTCTAATTAAAGCGCTACCCACCCACCCACAGCCCTAGAGCACATATAAAAGTGCTCTAAGTGGTGATGGTGGCCAACAACTTTTTTTTCCATCCCTTCTGAGCACAAAGACTGCAACCTTCTCTGACCAATGCTGACCTTTCCACAACTACCCAGATCACCTCAAGATCAGATTGCCATAACTGCAAAGAGGTACATCTTGGATCATTTACAAATTGCAGCTCATGCAGAATACTCAGACTTGCTTGTAAAGTGGAGCTTTATACTGAGAGCAAGTTAGATGCTGCATGATCCATAAACTTCTAGGTGGAATCCAGGGGTTACAAGCTATGAAGCCTTAAATGGTCTGAAGCCTGGATACTTGAGAGATGCTCTCTTCTGAGGTTGGCAGAAGCAATGATGCTGGGGTCCATCCTTATAAATGCAGTCCTCCTGCATGATGCTTCCTACATTTTGGAATATGTTCCCACTCCCACCTCGGAAATTTGTTTGCTTTCTAGGCGCAGCACAAGGCCCCGCTTTTCCTCTCCCTCTCCAGGGCTGTTGAGAAGGAGTATGCCGAGGTAGACAAAGTTAGGAGTGGGCCTATATTTATGTTGCAATTTTGATTCAGGGGACCTTGAGAAGAGGCTGAGCCCCTAGCCATACAGCATAAGAATCTGAAGGGATACATTAATAATCAAATCAATTGCAGCCCGAGTGGTCTTAAAATTTTGCCAGGGGTCATCCTGCTTCTGTCACCGCAGAGGGAGGACAGGGTTTATTAATGGCTGCTTTTTTACTGCTGGGGAATATAAATACCAAGTCATTCTGATCATCAGGGATGCTGCAGGCTGAAGCAGAATTTGTGGCTGTGCGCATTTATTTTTGACACCAAGTACGATTTAGATTAGATATTTGAGGTGGGCAGGTCTCTCGGGTTCCTTAAGGGCCGTGAAAATGCTCTCAGCTTTGCTGTGCATGGATACCTCCCATTATGGAGGGAAGATCCATATCCATATGGATACCTCCCACTATGGAGGGAAGATCCATATCCATATGGATACCCCCCACCCATTGGCCAAGAGGAGGGGATCCCTCCCACTATGGAGGGAAGAGCAGGGGCAGCGAGAGCTAAGGGCAGTCATTGCCCAAGCACATCTCCTCCTTTGTGTGCCTGAAGAATCACAGCAGCCACTCGGAGAACAAACCTGTTCGTGCCATTCGAGGAGCCCAGAGATGAAGTGCTGGACCTGCTGAAGGCCAGTGACGTTAGTGGGGCCAGGATTTCACCTTGAAGGATGAGACATGTGACACTTCACCCCAAAAACCAATGATGTTTGTCCTAGATTCTACCCTGGTCCAACGTCACTGGTATTCACCAGACCATCGGAGCGCTTCAGGGGGAAGTGGGTCCTTGAACATATTGAAATGAGAGTGCATGCGTAGATGTGCTTGGAGAAAGGTGTGCTTTGAGTCTTTGGGAAGGGGCTAAGAAATTAAATGTACCCATGGGAACAGCACTAGTTACACTCTTATCCAACCGAGCTTCATTTCTGTACTGAATTATTGCATTCGTCCAGCTGACTCCATGCTGAACTCCTAATGCAAACAAACACAGCTTGACAAGAAGCTCCTTGTCTCCACCCAGCACAGAAAGCCCACAAGAAGAATGCTGAAATCCAAACTCCAGCTATAGGGTAACAACCACCAGAAAGGAATTCCCAGAGATTACTAGGGAACTTAATGACTGGCTTGATGCATGAAACCTCGGAAGTAGGATTTCATCTGACATCTGCCTGGCACGCAGCTCAGAAAAGGCTGCCAATGGCAACAGTCATATGAAGAATAGGAGGAAACTTAATCAGAAATTTGTATTGTAACTCAAAAGCAAAAGAGCTTAAGTGGCACAGACCCAGTTGCCGAACCCAGTCCCCCTTCTGGAGATGTCGGCAGCTTAACTCCCGTGCATTTTGTAGGTGCAGAATTGAGTCCATAATCCTCAAGGGCGCAAATCCTTTGCTAACAGGAAGCAGATTCCCCTTTCCCTTCCCTCCCAGGATCTAAGCCTAGCTCTCAGGAATATGTTAGCATCTTTTTTTTAGTCTTGCAGTTACTTATTTTAATATGAATATCTGCCTCTGCTCATTTTCATTTAGGCAAAATACAATCCAGCTCCCAATAGCTGACATTTCAACTACACATGTGGCTCTATGTCTGTAAAAGCCATAACAGCATCAACCACTGCAACATACAGTTCGTTGTCCATGTGAAACAACTACCTCATCTGGGGACCTGGTAATAAGTTTTCCATTTCTCTATAGCTTTTCATCTGACCCCAGTATCACAGTGATGCTTACTACTCACTGCTATTACTCTCCATTGTTGGGACTGCAATAACCCCTAGAAGCCCCATCTCCAGCTTTGTCCTAATGCTGGGAAATAGCCTCATCCCTATATTAGAAATGGGGAAACTGAGGTGTAGAGGGAAGGTTACAAGTCAGTAGTAGAGTGCAGATTAGCTCTCCTAACTAGAGCCCAACCCATTGGGCAACTCTGCCTCCCATAATTAAGCAAGCCTTACAACACACCTAGGACCAAGAAAAATTCTGCAATCAGCCACATAAAGTACCATATTAGTGAAACAGCAGTATCACATAGACCTTTCCAGTGCCAAGAGGGTACGTTAAAGATGGGGGAGGAACAGTTTTAGCATCTGGGCCCAAAATCAGATCTGGCTTTTCCCCAAAGTTTGCATGTTCTCTTTGGCTGCAGTGTGTAGCTCAGAGGGGCATATCACACCTGACCTCAAAGTTGCTTCTCTTTGCTGACATCAGTCCGACTCCCATGCCACTTCCAGCTAGTCCATGTGCATGAAGTTTGGTGGAACAAGTGCTGGTGTGGCTCACTCACCACTACCACGTCTCAGCAGCAGGATATATAAACCTCCCTCTGGCAGCCTGTGGACCCAGAGCTACCAGTGCGCCGTTCGTTCCTCTGGGTCTGGAAGCAGAGGCAGGAATCCCAGCGGCCTGCTGCCAGGTGGTAGATCACTGGGAGAAAGGTGTTACCTTCCAGTGAGGGATCAGATGTGGCATTTACAAGGCCTGCAAACTCTTCCCAAGCATTTCTTAACTTCTGCATAAGCCCACAGGGATTGAAGTCAGCAAGTCCCAGCAGAGCCCTGTGACTCAGCAAGCCACCTTCGTCATCTGGGCTTGAGAGAGAGCTGTTAAAAAGCCAGCTCTCAAACAAGCAGGCGTTTTCATTCTGTTTTGTTTTACAGGCAGATTTACACCCACAAAAAAGCCTGTGCAAAGTAAAAGATCAAGCAGAGATATATAATCTAAAATGGGAACCCCTCTGCTCTCCACACACCCCCTCCCCCCCCCCATGCGAGACTGGCACATTTCCATGGCCACCTTCTATACATACACGTGCATACCAGGCACCAGCCTGAAGCTCTACAGCAGAGGTGTTAAAAGGCTGCAAATGGAGTCAAGAATCAGAAATATGTTCCCTGTCCAACCTAAGCAGCACTTTTAGCAGCCTCTTTGCAACTAGGTTGCTGCTGCCAGAGACAAAAAAAAAACCCACTTCACATAGCTAGAAATACGTTCACAAGAAGAAACCATATCCAGCTACAGTTAGGCCACAGCCATGTGTTGTGACTGTGTTTAAACATGCTTATATGTTGTAGAAAGGAGCAAAATGTCATGAGAATTTTATATTGAGCAATTCTGAGGAGGCACTGAGAATCCTACAGCAAGCTGGCACTCATCCCCTGGGCTTATGCTGCTGCTTTTAAGTGCATTGCAGAATCTCTGAAATGGCTTCTCTGCTAAAGGACAGGCTTTGGACTCTCTTGGCTTCTAGCCTTTAACCTCTCTGCAAAAATCCAAGCAGGATTTCCCCATGTGATCGTTAACATCAACCAATCCAGTTTATGAGGTGCACATTCTTCACTGGCTAAATCTCTTTCCTTAGTTCCACCCCGACTGTAATAAAGAAAGAGAAAGAAATTAAACTGGATTTTTTGTCTTAAATGTTACTGTTGTGAAGACACAACAGCAAAAATACAAGCAGCGATATATAAATGTTTGGGTATGCATGTGCACGCATGTGTGAGAGATGTGTGTATCCACATGCACGCACATACACAAGCCACACACATTTTTATACATGTATGGATAATACATACATGTATGTATAAAATGTACAGACGTTTTATACATACATGTATAAAAGTGTGTGTGGCTTGTATATGTGCGTGCATGCATGTGGATACACACCTCTCACACATGCGTGCACATGCATACCCAAACATTTATATATCGCTGCTTGTATTTTTGCTGTTGTGTCTTCACAACAGTAACATTTAAGACAAAAAATCCAGTTTAATTTCTTTCTCTTTCTTTATTACAGTCGGGGTGGAACTAAGGAAAGAGATTTAGCCAGTGAAGAATGTGCACCTCATAAACTGGATTGGTTGATGTTAATGATCACACGTGGAAATCCTGCTTGGATGGATATATATATAAATCAATATGCATCTCACATGTGTACATTGCTGTAATCTTTGCGGTCCAAACAACAACAATCCAGATGTCCACAATCCAGCCAAAGATCAAAAAAGTACCTTACGAATCTTGGTTAATTTAGTTCTGTCACCACATTTTAGAGACCCATGTAACGAGTTCTGGTCGGTCTCCATAGGTGTGGAACATCTGCTGTGTCCATTTCACAGATTTCACAGACATTAGGGCTGGAAGGGGCCTTGGAAGATCATTGAGTCCAACCCATTAACTTCTCTATCTTTGAAAAGTCAGGCTTTCAGCAACTCGCCCAGATTTCCAACAAGATATCTGTGGTAGAGCCACGACTGGACCTAATCCTGGACCACAATCACAGCGCAGGCCAGCCTCTATTAACTGAGAATTCCCAGAGATTCTCCCATTGCTCAGACTGGGTTTCACCCTGCTCTTATCCCAACATTTACAAAATCTGACCTTCCTCAGAGTTGTATGCGGAGCTCCCTTTCCAACATCCACGTCATAAATCTTGTGTGGAAGCCTGAATGTAACTTTGCCAGTCACTTTTTCCCTAAGTCACGCCATAATTCTCTCTTTGTATTGGGAGTCCGGATTGCTTAGCTGTGTGCTAACAAACATGACTCAGGAAAGACTGCCTTGAACTAGAAACAGATTCAGCTATGTTACAAGTCAGATTCCTTTCCCGGCAAATGAGCTTGGCTTGGGAGTTTTCAGTGAAAACCTTTCATTACTGTAGAAAACGCAGCGCGCACACTACTTTTAAAGGCTGCAACATCAGAGCTTTGAAGAAACAAGGTTGGGATAAAATACAATATTCTGGGTGAAATAAAGACATGGAGATAAGAGGATTTCTGCCCTTCAGACTTTACACATACTGACAGCCATCTGTGCTTAATAGTAATAGAAAAACAGGATGAAATCCTGTCCCTGAAAGCACAGAGTATAGCCAAAAGTCTCTTTCAGATCCTGCGAGTCTGTAACAGCTCTTTATTCATGCATACAAGCCTGAGGAATGTGTCATGATACTTGCTTTGGCAACTAATTGCTGTATGTTGATCTAATTATGCCTATTTTTACCTTCTGTAAAAGATGTCTTTTCTGGTAGTCCCCTGTTGGAGGAGTTTCTGGGAGACAAGCTCCTTCATTAAAAAGGATATTTTACAGAAAGTACAAAACAGATTATCACTTTGATTCCAGGATTTGATATTCATGCGTGTGAATCACTGCCTGTAGCTAACCACAGAACATACCATCTCCACCTCCACCTCCAGCAAGAGAGCTGGGATAAAGCTCAGGATGTCAGATCCGGCAACTTACTGATTATATCAGAGAGGATATTGATATTCTAAATCTACCCTGCATGTCTGGGCCTCCTCAGCGCCTCGACTGTCAGGCACAAACTCTTCCTGGCGTGTTTGGAATTGGAGGTCATGTGAGATGTCACTCAAAAGGCAATTTCCACTAGATCTGCAACGAGAGCACAGATGTAACCTTGGACCTCAGTGTCACAAGACACTCGCTGACATACAAAGAACACATATGGCAAAAAAAAAAAGACGGTTTTCTCCCCAGAGGTTGGCTAAGGTTCAATTCGTTGACAAGAATATATTTAAGCACGAACTCTCATTCCGTATAAAGATTAAATGTATTTGTGGGGGAAATATCAGAGCCCTAGAATGATATATGAGCAGTAAAGGGAGGGTAGGCTGCACTTCCTGTACCTTTTTCATAGAAGGTTGTAAATCTAAAGTCCAAGATTGTAATGGCTCTTAATAAAAAGTGGATTAAACTTGTGACACAGTGGAAGAGCTCCTGCAAACAGTCGATATTTTACACATTAGAAAACTGTGGTTCTTTTGTTTAAGGAGGGGGAAGACACGGAAAAAGGAGGTTTATTTCTACACATTCACACAAAAACAGTAATAAATATCAAGTTCTAACAACACAACTTCTGCTCATTGGTGGCCAAACACTGTATATATAAAACCATCTGCAAGGAAATGTGAGAATGCAGTAGATAAACAGAGGCACATGGTCCACTTCCTAGCTTAGACGTAGATCAGAGGTGGTATATTTATCAGAGTCCAAATAAGTGTCCTGAGGCACTACTGAGCTGAACGTTGCGGAGGTTAAGAGCTTTGCACATGCCTTTCATTCAAAGTCCGTTTCTCAGGACAGGTCCATTTCCCAATGGGACAGTACCACTGAGTTCACTGGGAGCTGGAACAGGTCCAGAATACTGCTAATGCTTGTGGTATGAAAAGCAATTGAAAGCTTAATGGGCCTGACTCTCCTCCAACACACATTACCTTCCACCGACTTCAGTGGAATTGTTCCCAATTTGCAGGGGTCTGAGTGCAAGAACCAGGTCCCGATGTGTCTGCAATAATATCCTTAAGTCCATCAACATCCTGGGCTTTAACTGGGCTGGAAGACAAACAAATTCAAAGGTGAAGGTCGAGTCTCAAGTGAAATCTCACTGGCCACTGATTTCAGCAGTAATAAAGAAAGGCCAGGAAACACAGTGCTGTGGGGAGACTCTCTAGCGTCTGCAAACACAAGGCTGAAGATAAAGTGACTATTAACCTCCTGAGTGGGGCAATAAGGTCCCGTCTGCCGGGCGTTTTGTTCTGAGAACAGGAAAGAATGGAAAAATAAGTCAACCTTTTGTATCTAGTTGACATTTAACTCAAATTGGTCCTCAGTGGTCAATAGCTCATTTTCTTTATTACAACCCTTCTGTACAAGCTCAGAGGCATAATGCCGGGAGCCCTTTTTATAAATGCAAAATAAATTACATAGATGGGATCACACAGGCAACACTTTATATCCTCCATGCATCCTACAGGCCCTAGCCTTCACATCCACCTTGGACACCATGTAGTGTTGCTCCCTGCTACTGCTGTAGATGGGGAAACTGAGAAAGACTTTCCCAGAAAACAAGCAGTAACCTTGGGATTAGAAATACAGAGTCCCTGGTTTCCAATGCCATGCTCAGAATACAGCTCTTTCCACTCCAACTAGTCAGGAAGATGCTGCAATACTGGGCACAGTAGAAATATCGAAAACAAAGAGTTTCATATCGATGGGCCAAATCTCCTGCAGGTGTAACTCTCACAGTACCACTGAAGTCAGTCTAACAGCTGGGTTACATTATAACTCAATAAAGCTGCACCATTTTAACTCATTTGAGGATCCGGTCTTTTCTGCCCAAGGTTCTAAAATCATCACATAAAATATTCATTGCACAGAAACAACTGCATCATAAAACACTCCACAATGTCTCACCCAGTAGCACAGTGACCTGATGAACTAGCTGGACTCCATTTCTAGGCATCTTTAAAGAGTAGCATTTTGTTCTCTTTCCTATGCTACATTAATCCAGGGAAAGGAAATTATTTACTAAATATCCAGTTGAAAAAAGAGATGCTAAATTAAAGAGTATTTTAAGGCCTCAAATTAGTCAGCTCTGATTCAGCCAGGTGTCTGTGCCCCTGCCTAAACTGAAGCATATGATTAGGCACCTGATTTCAAAAGGATTAAATGCTGACTTAGACACAGGCACGTGCTTATGCATCTTGCAGGGTTGAGGGTCTGGTGACTGCTCACAGAAGCGGTGTTCTTTATAAAAGACTGCAAACTGAACTACTAGAACCAGGTCCCACTGCTTTCATATCTCGGTGCCTTAAATAATGCCTAGGCCAGGGGTGGGCAAAATGCAGCCCACGGGCCGAATGCGGCCCACCAGACTGTTCCATCTGGCCTGCAGGACCCCTAAAAAATTTAGAAAATTAATATTTATGTGCCCCGGCTGCCTGTCATGCGGCCCTCGAAGGCTTGCCAAAACTAAGTAAGTGGCCCTCTGCCCAAAATAATTGCCCAACCCTGGCCTACGCCTTCACACAGGCCTGCTTGCAGTGAACTTCACCTCCTAATCAAAGAGTCAGCTTGGCTGTGTTCATCCTTGCAGCAGATTAATTTTTCGACTGCTGGATTTAATCCAATAGCTCCCACACACCCAAACACTAGTCAACTTTATAGTGAAAAGCAACAGGAAGAGGAAGGGTTAGTAACATCCGCAGTCTTAGCTGAAGAACCTTCCTCCACCTTCTTCAGCCTTGATTAGCTCTGCAATTCCCTGTCACAGGTAGTTTCCATCGGTGCAGCAGAGAGGGCTGTGCATCATCAGAGCACATCTGTTCTGCACAGGTCAGAGTAGCCTGGGAGCTACTGCAATCCATGCCAGCTGGCAGTGGTCTGAAGGAAACAAGCTTGGGCACGGGGTGTGGTAGAGGGACAAGATATGCTGGCTCTGCCACAGAGCTCCTCCGATGCCAGGAAAATCCTAAACCAGCCATCAAGGCTGCAAAGGCTGCAAACAGAGAACAGGAATGATAGATTCACCTGGTATTTTAGCCCAATAAGGAGTAAACTGCTAAGCTAAGGATTTTTATTACTTGTTATACTCCCAGCATCCCAACGTACCTTATTCTCCTGTTTGCACATGGTGAAAAAGACTCAAGATTTCACTCATACAAACTTTAACAAGACTTTCAGTTCTGCAAAGCCCTAGCCTTGTCCCAGGACTGTGCAGAATTCTTTGCACAGTATACTTCTGCATTGAGATGTACTCACCAAACATAACAGGAAAGGCTAACATAAACCTGCCAGGGAAATCAAATAGAACGGGATGTGGTGACGAGACTGCCCACTCCGTACAAATGACAATGCCATCTCAGCCCCAATAAAGCTAAAATTACATTCCAATCAGAAAGAGCTACTGTGTGAAACTGTTAAAAGTTGAGTGTACTCCATGTCTGTAAAAAGAAATGTGTTCTTCCCCTAGCTAGCAAACTTCCCAGCCCAGGTCAGGTCATTTCTGGCTCTGCCATTACTAGATTCTGCAGTATGAACGTATGAACCTCGACCTGATCCTAGAGGGATGCAGCGTAAGATCCTTGCATACTAAAGTCAATGGCAAAGCTTTAATGGGGCAGAAGCTGGGCATTACTGAAGACTGCTTTTCAGGATGGGCCTTAGCTAACGGTCTGAGCTGTGATTGAAGGAACAGAACACATCCACCTCACTCTCCCTGGGCTGTACCGACGCTGCAGCGACAGAGGAAGTAGAAATGGCAAAAGCATCCTTCAGTCAGAAAAGCCAGCAGCTGATTGCTGCACAAGGTAGAGAGATCTGCTGAACGGGAGGATGCTATTTCCATTCAGTACTTAAGCCTGCTCACTTCACAGAATCAGGGTGGCTCACCTTCTCTAGCAGGTGACCACTCAAATGGCAAAACCCCAGCTTGCTCTCCCTTCATCTTTCCAGTTAAGATGGATTTTATTTTGCTCTTAATTAAAAAGACCATATTTAATAAATTAACATAATTCCAGGGGCTTGATAAATGGAAAGCAAGAACTTCTGAGAGAAAAGTGACACCTCCGATTTCCCTTGCTTTAAGCTGATTTACAGTAAGAACCTTAAAATTTGAATGTATTCTTCTATAATGAGCTATCATTTTTAATTATGGCAAAACCCACTAGCCAAGTAGCTTTAGCAGTTTAACACTCATTAAATCCACTCTTCAGTCACCAAAGGACTAAAGTAATAAAACTCAAATGGCAACTCCAACAAAGAACATTTGTATTGAAACATAACCTTTTAAAAGAGAATATGTTAGTGGTTAACAGTCCAAGTGCAGTGATTTGACATTCCTTTGCTTGCTACATACCGGTATTTGTTGTTCCTATATTAATGAAACATGGTAGAGAGGAACATGATGCAAACGGCTGATGTGTTAAACTGAGATTCCAAATTGCAATCTCTAATGGTGAACTGCAGTACATGATATGTCATTTGCAAAAGACTTGGATACCAGGGGGAAATTAAACTGAGGACACTTTAAAGACCACATGTAGAAGGGAAGTTTGTAGATAAGACCTTTCCAAATACTTCTATAGGGAAAGTGTGGATCTTAGCACCTGACAAAGTCAGTTGCTGCTTATGAAAGCTTATGCATCTGATTTAGCTGGTCTATAAGGTGCTAATCTAACCTGCCTTCTGCCTGACTCCAGACTAATCCAACTAACGCTAAATCATCTCATGCCAGACTTAAGAATAATTTACAGCTAGAGAACCAAGGGACTCAGGAAAACATTATTTGTTTCCCAGCATGGTACATGCTACCGATTATACCAGGGGTGGGCAAAATGTGGCCCGGGGGCTGGATGTGGCCTGCCAGGCTATTTTATCTGGCCCACAGGGCCCCTAAAAAAATTTAGAAAATTCATATTCATCTGCCCTGGGCTGCCTGTCATGCGGCCCTCTATGGCTTGCCAAAACTCAGTAAGAGGCCCTCTGCCCAAAATAATTGCCCGCCCCTGGATTATACTGTTACCTTGCATTTACAAAGCTCCTTGAACGGGAAACTCCCAAACCACTTCATACGTTTTCATTTCTACCTAGGAGAAATTTTACAATCTTTGCATTCTCTTATGCCTGTGGAAGGGTGTGTGCCCAAAAACTCGCAAATAAAGACATTTATTTTTGCAAATATCCAGTTGGTCTAATAAAAGATAATCACCTCTGCCATGAGTTCTGATTCACAACTGCCCAAGAGGTCAGAGAGTAGACCATAAAGCAGGCGAAGGAAGGGCATGAGAACACAAAAGTCCTGCAGCTGCCCTGAATGGGTCAGAAACAGGATATTTATTTACGAGGGGATTGGAGTGAGGCAATATATTCCCCCTAACCTTCCCCCAGGGCATTTGCCATGAGTTTACAAAAGGGTATCCCGAGTCACAGCATTGGGGCTCCAATTTTTTCAGTGGGGAAAGGATTAGACCCTGTGGGACTTAGTTAAGGTCACACTGGGAGCATCTACACATGTCATTAATGCAGCTGAATAAACTCCGACACAGTTTGTGCTAGAATTTATTGCTCTTGGGTGCCACATTTGCACATGTGCCCGGGACCGCAGCACATTGAGCCTAGGTGGAGCAGCCCCCGCTGGCAGGGTCAGCCTGCCAGCCCAGGGCTCTTCTGACCTGGCTCAACGTGCTGCGGAGGGGCTGGCAGGGGCACAACAGGCTACAGTGTGGGACTAGCTGGCAGGCAGCCCCCACATTGGAGGATCCTCATGCCAGCCCCATCAGCATCTACATGTGTGTTGTGGTGGAGTAAATAACTCTGCCGTAGGACAGCATGTGTGTCTGACAGTACTATCCTACAGCAAGGTTAATTGGTTTACTCTGGCTTAATAGCACTGCACATGTAGACACTGACATTTTACTGCGGAGCTAATTTGTCAGGTCCGCGGTAAATACTTTGTGTAGACACACCCACAGCAAACCAAAGGCAGGCCTGGGAAAAGAAGGCAGACAGACCGCTGTCCCAGCCCTGAGGCTGGACTCTGCCCCCAGCCCCTTGGCAGTCTGGGCAGTGCACGCAAACTCTCACAGGGAAGCTGAGAATCTAAAACGAAAAAAAAACCCAAAAACCAAAAAGGAAAAGTCTCAGCATTCAGGACAGCACATACTCGTGAAGTGGCAGCAAAAATTAACCTGGTCATAGCTGGCAGGTGTCATTCTCGTTTAAATCAATGGAACACAAGGACAGTCTGGTAAAGGCTAAAGGCAGCAGACGAGGCTCCTTCAGACCAAAGCCTCATTGACTTTTCCAGCAAACATTGGCACTAGTAGCCAACAGACTCCTGTGCACTACAGCAGCATCCATTTATCAGCAAATTGTAATTAAACTTAGACAAGATACATGTTCCAGTAGAAAGAAATAAGGAATGAGGCCAAATGCAAATCTGGTAATTGCAGAAAATCTTTGTGAGAGCGATGCAGGCTATGTAACTCACTGATGTACGGTCCACAGGAGCTCTCGAGTACAGAGAGTCAAAGCCACGACAACAGCTTCCATTTTACTTCTGCATTGTCAAGAAACATCTTAGAGAGAGGCTGGAAAATTACCTTCTGGTTGCTGTAAACTCATGTTGCAAGAAGGGGCAATACTGCCAACCCCAAGCCAACAAACGTCACGAATCAGGCTTCCAGAAAATTGACTGGCTTAAAAATACCACACTTTTTTTTTTTTTTTAAACAACCCATTTGAGATTTCTGAGATTTATCTGAACTCACATTCTCCACTTTTCTTCCACAGGACTAGAAATAAGGGAGGGGGGAGTCATTTTAGTTTTAAATGGAAGTCCAATTTTTTGTGCCATCAACTAAGCCCAGGCACTAAGTCATTAAGAAAAATATAGGCTATCAAAAGACTGGACACTGAGGGAATAACACCTTTAAATGGTCCCTGTTCCCAGAGCTAGGTGCAGTTACGCAAGGAGGGATTCTGAGTTGTTCCACTGCACGTAAAATTTATCAGCAGAACTTGTAGAGAAAAACCCTCTGAGATTTAAGACAAATTTATTTACCTGTGCATCTCAACTATGCTGCATTCAGGCCTTAAATAAAAGGCAGTATCATATTAAAGACTTGCTGAAAAATCTAGTTCTAGTATTAAAACCAATGGGAAGCAAAAAGCCCTGTGCAATTTGTTCAAATTAGCTTTAAAGACACTGATCAATTTTGAATGAGACCAAAGCTTGTGTCCTTGATGTTGCCTTGGGAAACTATTTCATATATAGAGTGCATACATCTGTGTGCACACATGTGACTCAACATGGCACAGCAGCATTTCATCGCAGTCAAATTCAATTCTGTCTGGGCTAGATCCAAAGCCCTTGGAAATCAATAGGAGTCCTTCCCTGGGGTTCAATGGGCTTTGGATCAAGCTGCAGCTGTAAAGGGTGATGTTCAATTTGGACTCTAGTCATGACGCTTTTGTGTCCCACGTCTGACTCGTCATTACATAGCTTGATGTTCGCATTATATAACTAAAGATTTGTTTTTTGAGACCAGCCACATGGCACATAGGCTGTCGTATAAAGTCAAAGACTAATGAAAATCCTCAGAAAAACAGCCTGGCAGGCCTGCTGGGGCCACTGCTCATTTCTTTGGTTTTATTTTAAAATCATCCTAAAATGATTCAGGAATGCAAATTAAAATCTAACCTGGAGACTTAAAAGCATTAAAGCAGAGATTAGGCAGTAACGATTAAGACGAGAACATTTGTGTGTTAGTACCAGACATATTAGATTCTCTCCCCTAAGATACCAGTTGGAATCATCACAAGTGGACAAAGATTGTTCAAGGCATGTTAATTTTCACAGTCATTCAGAATTAAGTAGTGTTCTAAGCCCCTGGCCGACAGCTATTCATGATCTCAACATCTGTCAGTACCGCCTTGCTGCGAAACGTTCCAAATAAATGGACTCTTCTTGAATGAACTGTGCTTCCAGCCCAGGCATCATTCTTCATTTCTTTCCTTCCCGTCCCAGCCCTCCTTTTGGTAAATGAAAATGCTTATCAGCTTGTCTGTAGCTATATTTTGTCTGCAGCACATACTCCACTGATAAATGAAGACAACTTTGGAGTGCAGACAAACATTAATTTGGAAACTAAAGCCCAGGGTAACATTTGCACCAATACTACTAAATCTTTTAAGGTCCTAAGGCTTACACTGAGCTAGGAAAATTAATTTGTCAGGCTTACTGGATCCCAGAGAGACTGGGAAGAATGGATATTGATTGCACAATGTGTGTACACCGCCAAAAATCTGTTACATGTCCCAAAGGACAAATCATTTGGAGTAACCAAATCTGCACTGGGTGTATCTCCACCTGTTTGGTCATCTAGGAATCTGAGATATTTCATTTTAAGATACTGTTGGGTTTAGGATAAAAACTCAAAGCAAAAAAGATTTTTACCCGTCATCGTGATAAAAGCAGGAAGATGCTTACTATTGGTTCACAGAAGGTACAATCAATCTTTAGCTGTATATTGACAATCACTGTGAAATGGGAACCATACAGCTAACAGTATACAGCTTTATTTGATATATTTACCTTTTATATATTTACTTATATTAAGCCCAAACTAATACGCTGTTGTACAATTTCCCCTCCTGACAAAGCAAATAAAAATTGAGGGCACTCAAAAGTTCACAGATTTGGAAGTTTCTCTTTGTTGAACTGAAGGGTCACGAATTCAAATCCTATACTAAAGAGTTAACGTCAGACTAGCTGGGTCTTTTTGAGTAAGTGGTTAAGGGCTCAGTCCCATAAAGTGCTGAACAGTGAGATGCAGCAAACCATCCACATCACGCCCTTACTTTCAAACACACGAGCAATTTCACTGAAGTCTGGAACTACCTATGCGCAATCTCAGGACTGAACCTGAAGTACGAGATTTGGTTTAAGAGTAGCCTTAAAAAAGTTTAAGTACTGCACCTTTTACTGTGGTCTTAAAGAAAAAGTCAAACAGCAAAAAAGAGGTTTTCATGTGTGACCATGCCCAGATCAGACCGTTTCTAAGCATACTCGTTTAGTAGCTCTGTGTTCACATATCTCAGAATATAACACACGCGTCACCTGCAAGCATACAAGATAAAAGTATTATTATTACATGCTGGAGGAAAGTCATGAATATCTGAAGCTCTCAGTACTGATATCAGAAAAGCAACTTCAGTGGCATTTCCTAAAAGCATCCTCTAGCAGAATGTCCTGTTTCACATGGGTGACTGAACGCTGCAGGGACCAACACCTCAACACCTCAAGAGGACAAAAAACATGCCACGGAAGGGAGCGGTGGGGCTGTCGACAGGAATCGGAGTTTATGTGAATAAGCATTTCCCCCCTTGCCCTCCAAGGTGCATCTGGTTTGAAACTGATACAGTTCCAACCAAGTCTTCAACACACTACTGCAGAGTTCGGGGGTGTTGGTCCCTAACCATTCAATGTACGTACTTCCACGTAACCTGCCTTTACCCTGCTATACAGCCCTACACTGAAGTCATGTACCGAGGGAAGTCTATCCTGAAAAACAAAAAACAAAAAAATCCAGCTGTGACTCCAGATCACTTGGGCTGACAAATCACATTTTTCAGTTTACAAAATGATATGCTATTATTTTTAATACCAGCCTTACACACTCATTTGGCAATCTCAAGGTCCCAGCGGACTCCTTCAGTTCCCTATACCACAATCTAAAAAACTCAGCAACTGGGACTCTGCAACAGTTTTCTCTTGGGGATGCAAGACAAAGAATCAAACCCAGCTTGTTCAAGAGCGAGCACATCAACCCTACTGAGCTAACACAGATTAAACCCTGGCTTAGTTGGGACGTGACGCTAGACACGTCACTCCTTTGTATACCCCTGGCTACAGCAACTGACACCCCTTAACAGTGCTAGCCCAATGCACCTTTCAGTTCAGGCAGGCCTTTGACTTTAGAGCACCAAGCACAGAGTGGGCTGAAAGACAGGTGGTGAAACAGTGCACTAAGAACGACATGTCCCATGTGACAGACCCTCTGTAATGCACTGGTAGCAGGGAGGGAGAACCAAGTACAGAAGGTGAACAAATAATAGAAGAGCAGAGGATCACAAAATGGTCACTTTGTTCGTTTATTCAATAACATGCCACTTAGTCATAATTAGTTATTTTGCTTCATAACCCTTAACCAGTAGAAAAATCTTTATAAAAGTACCCATGCTACTGTGAACTTTTCTTACGTTTTATTAGAAAAGTTACTATTAAACTTTTGCTGCAAATTAGACCCAGACCACCACTTTTCTTGTGGATTCATAAGTATCGCCGACTCCATGGTTAAATGCTAAAATGGGCATTGGTAAAGATTTGTTAACCCATTTCAGTGTTCTGTTTAAGGGTCTGATTTGGCAGCTTTTTGCAGGAATATGTTGCAGGACTGACCTCAAATCCATAAGCAATACGACAAGCCACACAGATGAATCATACCGGCTACATGCACAAATGATCCAGGATTCCTCAGGAGTATTTATTATTTCTTAACCCTTTCTTTTAATCAAGAATGAAGCCCCAGGTGCTTATGGACCGTTAAGTATGTATCAAGCATAGATCCAAAATAGGGCTTCAACTCCGCAGAAGCTCACAGTCTAAGCAACACACAAGTAGTCCCACTGACTGCGGTTGCCCACTCGGGTGCAATCAGAAGGGCACGCATAAAAACGTTAACACCAATGAGGCCAGCCAGCAAAGTTATCCAACTGAGATCACCCCCTAGGAAAACCCACAAGCTCACACCACTTAATACCAGCTAATGTCGACACTGCCTGTCAGGAACTGGGAGGGTGTAACAGGGGCTCATCGCTTGACACGTGCCCCGTTTCTTATGCTCGTCCTACAAAGCAAACGCTACTTGCCACAGACCGCTGGGTCAGACGGACCTTTGCTTCGCCCCAGCCTGGATGTGCTTACGCTTAATGTAAACCGGTGATTTTTAACCTTTCCAGACTCACAGCACGCTTCGGAAAATGCCAGCTGAGTTTTCGGGGGGGTCAGTTGTAGCCGTGTTGGCCCTTCCCTGGTTACTGAGAAATACCAGGGCGCCGGCTCTCAACCTTTTTAGATTGGAAGCACCCTTGGATGAACTCCAGGCCCCCCTCGGAAAACAGCAGCTCTTGCTTTTCACTTGTTTTTTGACTACAGAAAAAAGGGTGACACAGACAACCGGTGGCGTTGACTGGTCCAGGACATGACTGCCATCAAAACAGATGCGGGGGTGGGGGGGGTGGAATGAGCTGCGATTGTGCCAAGGCAAGGTGTTAATCCGGATTATTCACTGGCACTCCATGGGGCGCAGCGGGCTTCTGCCCCGGGGCTCGCTGCTAACCGGACTCCAGCCTGTTCTCCCGGTCCCGGGGAGG
>NW_005842316.1:106394-111495 GCF_000455745.1 Alligator sinensis
CGCGGGAGGTCCTGCCTTCCAGCCCCCGGGAGCGCTGCAGCCTTCTGCCCATTGCACAGACGGGAACGCCGAGGCGCAGCCAGGGGGGTGGGCTCCTGCAGGCAGCTCCGAGCGCTCGGTCCCTGAAAGAGCAAATGCTAAGCTGCGCTAAGAGCCCCGGCCTAGGGGGTAAGGAGCTTACCAGCTTCTAGGAAGCATCAAGTCCTCTCGCAGATCTGCGGCGTCCTCAGCCGGAGGCCTCCCGAGGGCTTTACTGTGCAGGCAGCGCTAAATGCAGCTGCTTCTGGGGTGGAGGCTGGCAAGAGGGAGGGCAGCAGCAAGGAAAAGTGGTCTGCTCAACAGCGCAGCGGTGTCCTGCACGGTGGTGACTCAGAGCTTTGGGTTGTGAACTCTCATGCAGGAGTGCTGCAGAAGTCGCAGACCATCTCCTTAGTTGGTAACGTGTACAGCAGCCTCCCTCTTCGTAGCTGCCTTCGCTCGGAGCCGTGGCCTTGCGGGATGTGAACGTGAGATGTGTGTGGACAGTCTCGCCATGTGAGGGGCAACTGCTTTAGGGCATCTAGCAAGGAACCGGAAGCTGAAGACGTGACCCAGCAAGTGTCCTTTTCAAAAGGAGTTGGCCACATCAAATGCAAGTGTGCTCTGAAAGGCCCGTTGTGCATTTTGGTGGCTTGACGTTCTGCTGGGATAGGAACTTGTTTCTATGTCAGCTAGACGTCACAGAGGCTTGGTTTGTTCTTTCCTGGTTTAACTTGCGGGGCAGGGAGAATTGCACTGCCATGGCTAAACAGTGAGCTCTTTTCAAACTTAGCTCTTTTTTCTTTTTGTCTAAGTCCTCTCAGATATTTGTGCCTTGAGAATTGCTGTGCTTTGCTGGGCTGCAGGATACTCCAAGTCTGAAGTAATTTGAGCAAAGGGGTCCCAAGTGTCTCTAGTGGGTTATGGAATAGAGAAGATACATCACTCCTAGATAGCCATAGTACTGGGATAAAAATCCATTCCTCTGCATGCTACAGATTCCTTGTTCTCCTCTTAGGCAGCACAAAAGAAGCAGAAATACTTTGCAAATACTTCTTGCAAGAGGGTGTAGAGCTAACTTAGCATTCCTTGTGCCTCCCTCCCCATGGAGCTGGCACAGGCAGCATGTCAAGGCAGGAGGAGAACTAGCTGGAACATATTTATTACACGTATCTCTGGCTGGTGTACGGACCCTCAAAACATGGGCTGCAGATGTAAACTGGAGCAGCCTGAAGGGTGCCCTAGCTGGGCCTGGGACAGTCGGGTCATCTCGGTTCCCTGAAAACTTCCTGGCAGGATGCCACAGAGAATCTGGCCTACAAGCAGTCAGTACACTCACAAGTTTTCTAATAATTTGGTCGTGCCTGATGGTGATACGTTCGATGGTTAGATTCTTTTTCTGTATCACCTCACCAGTCTCCACCTGTCCTGGGAACTGTAGTCTATGCTATTTATAAGCTTTGTGTATGTTTAAGTATGCTGCCACAGATGCCACAAAGATTGTTTTGGGTTCGGTCACAGCATCTTCCAAGAGTATATTTCTTACGTAGCTATACACACTCACCAGCAAAAAATGAATAATGATTTCAAGGGTCCAAAAGAATTTCCTTTGAGAGTGCTGCATAACTAGAGCTGCTGGTAGTCAATGGAAGGATGAAATCAACTGAATCATCTCTTAACGTACATTGAAAACTAAATCCCAGACCACTACCTAACAGTCTCGCCTTGCATCAAAACCAAAAACAACCTAAGCATTTTAAAATGACAGATAGAATCAGAAAGCTGGAGATAAAAAGAACCACTGGTGGAATGAGACGGGAACTTGGCTTGGACCTAGAAATATGTCAAATCAGACTAGACAGCAAGATTATTTAGGAGGTGGAATGAGAGAGATTCCTTCCACATGTGCCTACTCCTGCAGCTGTTGGTTTTTCTTTTCTTTTTTTCCTCTCACTTTCTTCTCCATGGTAATCTCTGGGCTTGTCTACATGTAGTTGCACCCACTTAACTAAACATGATTTTTTTTTTTGACCAACCTAACTGTCAAAAGGCTGGGTGACTCTGCTTATTCTGGTTTAATTTAAATGGGTTCAAGCTAAATAGAAATAAGTCTCTTCCAAATGCAGTGAGAATTGCTGTAAAGTTAGTTGCACAGGCTTAACAAAACTGGTGCAAGTTTGTGCAGAGACAACTCTCTCCTCTACATTTTTTGGGATTTCCCTCCACTTACCTATTCTCTCTCTATCAGGAAGATGAATACCTAAGTGACAAATACATAACTACCCCCATGGTAGGGTCAATGTAAGTTGTTATGGTTCTTGTACTACAAGAGAGGGCACAGAAATAATTTGACTTCTTTTAAGGTGTAATGCTTCTGACATTGCTGTGACTGCATTAAGATATTTTTGGAAAAGTGATTTTCATATAAGTAAGTGTTGCCCTTTGTAAAGAGTGCAGGTGGTAGCCCATTAAATTGTATGGTATTGTTGTTTCAGTGCACAGACTGAGTTGTTGGTACAGTAGCAATGTGTCTGTCTAGAACTGAGAGTTGGTTCAGTCTGCTTTCACACTTACTTTCCATATTTAAGAAAACCTTCTTGGAACTCTAAGTAAATCACAAGGAGTTATTTTATAGGAAGTGCAGGGATTGTATCAGCTCTTGCTTTGCCATCAGTGTACACATTAGAGATGTTAGGACTGAGAAGGAGGCATATCTTCTTCTCCCTACACCCCAACTAAGCCTTCCTGAAGGTTCTCCTACTGTGAACTACAGGCACGTGTTACCTCCAAGAAAAAGAGCCCATGCTTGGAACACCTGTCTGGAACTTAGGGTGTTTGTAGATGTGCTCTGGGAGGTGGGGTGCTTTAATTAGCGCAGCTCCGAGAGCCGTGCTAATTAAAAGTGCCCAGAGCATCACCCGTATCAGCATCTCTGCGCTGAAAAATGGCAGCAAAGTGCTTTGAACTAAAGCTCATTGAACGAGCCTTAATTTAATGTGCCCTGCTGCCATTTTTCAGCACAGGGATGCTGATGTGTGGTAATTGCAACACTCCAGTAGACTCAGTTAATCAAGTCTGCTCTGATGTGCTGTAATTACAGTGTGCCGGAGCAGCCTCCCTTCATGTGTGTAGGAGCCCTAGTGTCTACCCTGGAGTTACTGACCTAGGTCAATAATTGATTGTAGTTTCTTTCTGTGGTAACATGACAGCTTTCCTGTGATTGACAAAGACCCTATTTGGCAGGACCAAATGGAAGCTGTGGACCTGACAGTCTGACTGACAGCTGTGGTAGGAAAAACTGGTTGAAAAACCAGGTTGAGTAGCAAATTCCACCTGGATGTTGCTGAAAAGGGAAATTCAATAGCATATTGCCAGGCTGCTACAGCTGACAGGTCCTTCCCCTACATCTCTGACACATTCTCCACTATAGTGTAATGGGCTCCATCTGCAGTCTTCTCATGCTGCAGATGTTCTGATGAATCAATTCCCATACCGACAGGAGCCTGATAGTCATCAGTGTTTCATCATCTTCAGTTTGGAGAGATCTCTCATTCTAGCATCTCTTCCCATTCCCTTTTCCTTTATGAACATGTTACCCATCATTTGCTATTAAGTTCACCTGAGTTTGTCCAGTAGGGAGCCAGTTAGAAAGAATGAGAGGAGAGCTGCAAAATAAAGAGGGGGCCAGCAGGAGGACAATCCACCACTGAGAACATCCAAAGAGGGGCTAAATGCAGTTGTCTGGTGTTGGATCTCTACGGGGATGAATTTTGCCCACTACCAACAGCACAATTTGACATCAGGTAGAGGCCTCTAGAGCAGATCTCAGCTACTGGAGTATTCCAGTGCTGAAAAGGATTCTGTTTTCTTAGCTCATATATCAGAAGCAGGCAATTATTTTGGGCGGAGGGCCACTTACTGAGTTTGGCAAGCCAGCAAGGGCTGCATGGACAGGCAGCCAGGGGCAGATAAATATTACTCTTCTAAAATTTTAGGGGCCCCATGGGCCAGATAGAATGGCCTGGCGGTCCACATCTGGCCCACGGGTTGCATTTTGCCCTCCCCCTGTCATATAGGCACTAGTGACTTGAAGAAAGAAAAGGATGAGGCAGAAGCTACATCTTAATGTTTTTTATTAAGAAGTTAAGTAACACCTCTCATGTGGCTTGCTCAGAAATTGTACCTATGCTAAGAGAAATGACTACTGGATAGACGGGGTAGATTCTTGTGTGCCTGGCTGATGTTTGGGGGCAGCGGGGGGCATTAAGGCATTAACAAAACATTTAGGTGGTATATCATAAATACCTACCAGTTTACCTGTGAGCTAGGACACAACTGGCCCCCTGAAGCTAGTGTTTTCAGGAGGATCAACTAAGCTTACTGCCCATCTGATGCCTGCTGGAGCTGGAGCTGGAGCTGGAGCTGAACCCACAGCGGTGATTATCAATCCTGAAAAGTGGGCCAAAGGAAATGTAAGGTGCACACATCTCAGTTGATACTTCTGAAAATGCTGGCTCTTGGACTTTGGGGCTGAAATGTGTATGGCAGACAAGCTGAGGAAGGAAGTTGTTACAGAGATTGTTTCTTGAGAAATAAATCAGCAGAATCAACAATGCCCTTTTCAGAGTCCTTTAGTAAGAACCTTTGCTTCTAGTTTGGTTGTTAATAAGCAAGGAGGATGCATTGCTGGACATAATTATCATTGATTTATAAAGGAATGATTAGGGAACTTGAGGATCAGCTTGGAGGCAGTGACCCTAAAACACTTCTTTAGTTACTAGCTAGAAAGGACATATGTAATGGGGAATTTAGGTAGAACCTGTTTTGTTCTCTGAAGGAGGACTCTCTGAAGAGCTAATTAAAAGTAGAATTACTATGCTGGTCCAAAAGCAAACCAAATAAGCAATATACTAGAATATATTAAAGCTGGTTCTGTTTCAAACTTGCTGGAGTTATAGCTTTTGTAAAACAAGCAGGGGCATTTAAAAAATAAAAAAGCAATTTTGACTTGCAAGAAAAATGAAACGAGCTGATATTCTCAGGGGCTGAGCAGTTTGCCGGACTAGTGCAGGGAAAGAGTTCT
>NW_005842316.1:111526-113740 GCF_000455745.1 Alligator sinensis
CTTTATCAATTTTTGTGGAAGTGGCTTTCAACCTGGGGTCCACAGACTGTCTAAGGTGTCTGCAAAAGACAGCTATAATCAATCAAAAGTATATGAATATCCACTCTTACCATTCAAAGGGGTCTGCACCTCCATTTGAAAGTTCCAAAGTGGTCTGCAAGTGGAAAAAGGTTGAAAACCAGTGGTCTATAGCATGGTTCTGTGTCTTGTGTATTCTCTGTAAGCGCGTTGCTGTGAATAACTGGTGCTGAGATTATTCCAGCAGTGAGAAATGAGGAATAAATGTAACTATTTCTGCCATGCCTTCTGGGGCACCTAGTTTTATTCCTAACCTGTATGTTATCAATTTTCTAATTTTTTTGTACCATTTTTCCTAAATATGGTACATCCTAAGAGGGCTGAAACTTCCTCTAAATAAACTGTAAGAAAAGTTTGAAGAGAAGTGGCCCTGAATTGCACAGCTAGTACATACGTGGCAGATAACCTAAGGTACTAGGAACCTTGGCAGCATTTGCTGATCCTTACTAATCCAAGGATCGGCTATCCTTATATCACTTCCCCAGTATATCAGGCAAAAAAATTGGGCAATAGCTGTCCTCCATCTAATTTAATTGCCTTTTCTGTTCTCCCTGAACAAAACATTGTAAACACTGCAAGGAAGATCCTGCACTCCATTTCAGTGTGTTACCTTTGTTCCTGGGATGCCATGCTCACCTCCCTGCAGCTAACTAGCATCCTATTTTAAATTGGGTTGGGCCTCTTCCAACTTCATTGATGCAATTCTAAGTCTGAGAGTGTCCTGGTTAGGATCCAGTTACGTGGCTTGACCCAAAGGCTGTCTCAATGCTCTCACGCTCCAGATCAATAAAAACGGAGTTTCCCCACAGTGGATGGCAGGTGGTAGCAAAATCTCTACCTTGCAAAGGACAGAACAAGTTCTGTTTGGCATCGTATTGCTTAGGCAGGTCAGAAATGCTGCCTAATAGAAGCCTAGTGGCCTTTAGAGGGATAAACCTCCTTCTTGCCATTGAGGAAAAACTAAACTAAACCAAACAAACTGCTCTCAGTCTCATGTTGGTTACTGGGCATTTAAAACGTAAGTAAAGGTCAGGACATTGGCATCAATGGGAAATAGCTGTTGATATATGGAAAGATTTGATTCTGGCAGCTGCACGAACACTATTAGCAACTATCACTCGTACCAAATTCTTCCGTAGGGTATATGGCTGCGTTCCATGCTTCACTCTTCATTTCTTGCACAATGTGCACTGTTAACTTGTGCAACCCCAGTTTTAAGGCATTAGAACTGGGATTGTACGTCTCTGGGCCCCATCCTGAAGTCTGCCCTTCGTCCAGACTTGCATGGAGCTAAAAACTGAATGAGGACGTGCAAGATGGCTAAGCATCCTGTTGAATTCACCCTTGGCAATACTGCTTGCATTGTTCCTTCATGTATAAAAGGGAGAAGGTGTATACAGGGGTCCCAACCCCCTTAGAAAAAGGAATGCAGGTGAACGTGGGCTTTCTTAAGTAACTAATATACAGATGAATTATTCACCTTTCAAGCAGGCAATTTTAAAGAAAAGAAAGAAATGTATGTGCAGATGATTAAACAGCCAGAAAATAACCCTTCTTCTAGATTAAATACTAGTAACTGTATAGAAAAAATTACTCGCATCAGTGGACCAGCTGAGGAACTGCTGCAATGGGTTGTAATAAAATGAGCCATCCTCTAGGTTGGATTATTCTAGCCATCCCATAGAGAATAAACCTGTATTGTAGTACCTGGCATGCATGCTGTTGCTTTTCCAGTACCAGTGATTTGAGGGGCATGAACAGCCATTTTGTACTGTTTCATAAGCAAATTACAGTTTGTAGTTGCTAAATCATGCTTCAGTGCTCTCTGAAACCCTCCCTGTAAGCCTCTGTGAAATCTAGTGCATTCCCTGGATTTAGAGACCAGGCTGAAGGCAGGACAGGTTTGATCTTCATAGGCTAGCTAAATCAGAGATGCATTTAGTTAGTTTTTAAAGGGAAATCTACCTAGGCTTCTGCCTGACTTCAGACAAACTACCTCTCTTGGCTCACAGAGAAGAGGCCGACATTGTTCTAAGATGCAGCCTGTCTCATGTGGGAAGATATGTTTGTTCACAACACCATCTAGTGATAACTTTGTGCAATTTTTGCTAGAAAAGAACCCCTCTCAGCTCTTTC
>NW_005842316.1:113813-115323 GCF_000455745.1 Alligator sinensis
TTCCCTACCTTTTTTCTTCCCTTGTTTCTAGGAGCAGAATAAATTACCTAAATATAAAACCCTTTCAGAGGAGTGTTATGAAGCCATTAACATTTGGGCAGGGCGCTTGCAGGACTCGCAAAAGGGCTGAGCCGGCTCACCCAGGGCTGTACTGACTGTGCAGTACATAACATGACCGTAAGTGTCTTAACTGCCAGTACAATGCGAGACCTGCCTTTGCGTGTTGTACTGCCGGCTGAGAGAGGCAGGTGCCAGGAGATGTGGAGGTGGCAGTGGCTGAGGGCTCTTCATGCAGGGCAACAGAGGAAAGTAAAAACCTGCGAGAGAAAGAAATAAAGAAGCCAGCAGCGAAAAGACTGGGACAGGATCAGGTTTCCAACGTGCAGCTGCTGCTTCTGCCCAGCTTGCCTAGGGGTCTGAGGGGCAGCGATCACTCCAGCCCTGGGCTTGGACCACAGCTCCTCGTGGCAATCTCTGTGGATGCTGCTGCAGGTGGGGGATCAGGGGCAGAGCAGGCGAACACCAAGGTGGTGCCCTAGTTGCACCCAGGGGTAACCACTTTCCCGGCATGGGGCAGTACCCGGAGACGTAATGTAGTTTTACGCCCACTTTATGGAGATGAGAGACTCCTCCCCAGCTTGTTCCTGTGGCCGTACGGCTGAGGGTAAGCAAAACTTGGGGGCCAAACCTCCAGGCTTGGGCCTTCACGTAAGATGCTTGCCAAAGGATTTGGAAACATCTGAAGCCCCAGGTGGGGCGGAGGACGTTTGCCAGGTGTTGGGCCACTTATAGTTCTTGACTGACTCCCGGATTTGGAGTGGAACATGAAACATTTTCACCAAAAAAAACGGGGGGCGGGGGGCACTGATGCACTTGCACCCCCCTTTGATTCCAGCTCACCCAAAGTGTAAAATCAGCTGCCTGGCAGCAGCAGCTCATCAAAAAGCAACTCCCAAAGACACTCCGAGGAACAGACTTCCACCTTCAGCTTCCTCCGTGCAAAAATGAAGTTGCTTTTTCTACCTCCGGGGACTTGTTACCATCTTGTTTTCCCTGAGGCCTGAAAGCTTGCAGGAAAAGATCCTTTTTTTTTTTTTTTTGCCATGTCTTAGTCAGTCTAAGAAAAGGTGTTGTTTCTGAACCTCTTTACTTTTAAAATTAATTGCAGAACAACAAGAAAGAGGTTTTTTTGTTGTTTTGGGTTTTTTTTCTCTCTCCTCTCCCTGCCTAGCATCTGACCCCTCCAGGGAAGCAACCCCACCGCTCTCACCGCCTGCCATCTCCAGCTCCCTCCGTGCAAAAGCGGCGTTTCTTTCCTGCCCCTGGGGACTTTTACTTTGTGACCGCCTTTCCCCAGAGCCTGCTGAAGCGACGGGGCAGCTGGCGGGAAGGGACGGTGTTGTCGCCGTCCCGGCTGCTCTGATGAAGGGCACGGTGCGGGAGCGCGGCGCGGCGCGGCGCTTGGTGCCGCCCCGGGCAGGGCGGAGCGAAGCGAAGCGGCGGCTCCTCC
>NW_005842316.1:115525-139220 GCF_000455745.1 Alligator sinensis
GTCTTCGATGTCAGCCGCGCCAGCAAGTTCTACGGGCCCGGTGCGAGCGCGGCGCGGCGCGGGGCGGGGGGGCCGCCAGGTCGGGGCCCTGCCACGGCGGTCAGGGGTTGAAGTCCTGGGTTCAGGGACGGGGCTGGGGTGGGGATGCTATATCCACGCTTGAGCTTAACCGCAGCATGCTTTTGTGTTGCTGATTTTAAGACGATCGAAACTGTGCGTGGACAGGGGGGTTGTTTTCCTCCTTTTGAAAAGCTGTCCCGTTTGGGAAGGGGCGGTTCCGTGCCCCCGCTGGCACCGGAGCTGGTTTGACAGGCCGCGGACGCCCGCCCTGTCCAGAGACTGCTGCGGCTCTCGGTGTGTCGTGCTGGGGGTGGGGGTCCTGCCAGGGCAGCACTGGGGACTTGATGAGGCAGCTTTGTGCGTCGTGTCATCTTGGACAACCCAGCGCTAACGCAGTCGGCCTTTCGTTTGGGTGCTTCAGCTCCTTTCGGAGAAGAAGCTCTTAATGCACGGGTACGACATATGATATCCCAGTTTTCTGTTACTTCTCAAGGGGTACAAACGTTCTGCTTGCTTTGCAAATAGGTTAATGATTGATGAAGTTTAGCAAGACTGCCTTGATAAGATAACTCTGCCCCACTGGGAATTGCATGTTTGGTCACTTGGGTTCATGCTACCATTGCAAAAGAAAGAGAGAAAAAAAAAAAAAGATGCATAAAATTTACTAGATACTTTGCTTCCTAGCTAATCATTTTCCTTGGCAAAAGGGTCAGCTAAAGTGTCTGCAGCCACAGTCCACCATCTTTCAAGTCCTTCTTTCATCAGTTAACTCTCTCTGGGCCTAAGCTTTTCTAAGAGAAGCATGCCATTGCTTTCTGCTGCTTCTCAGACTTTGATATCCATCCCCCACTCGTTTCCTTACACAACTGGTTCCTACACATGATCATTACAGGTGCCATCTTAGCTTTATATTTCTCAAGCACACTTGCTCCAGGAAAACCAAATCCCTTTGTTTCTGCTGTTCTTTCCCGTGCGTGCTGCATTCTCCACATGCCACGACTTGTTCGTTCTTCCAGTTTGGTTTCCTCCCTTTTTCTTCTGTATACCTACTGGTAGTTTCTGAATGCTTTACTTCGAAAAATATCCGAGTCATTATTACCAAAACAGAATCCATCCTAAAATATTTCTGGAGTTTGGGTGACTTTTACCTAAGCTTTGGAGCAGGGATCAAATGTCTTTTTTTTTCTTTTTTAGTTTTCTGTATCTGGTCATCAAAGAAACAGAAATGTATATCAGCTATCTAACAGTGACATTGATATTTTCCTCTTAAAGATGGCCCGTATGGGATTTTTGCCGGAAGGGATGCATCCAGAGGCCTAGCCACCTTCTGTCTAGATAAAGAAGCTCTCAAAGACGAATATGATGACCTATCCGACCTTGATGCTACACAGCAAGAAACCTTGCAAGACTGGGAATCGCAGTTCACTTGTAAGCAACTTTAAACCCATTTTCATTGATGGGGCCTAACTAGTGTATAATAACAGAGGTAATTCAAAAGGGCATTGTCTATTTAAAAATAAGATGTGCATTTGAAAATACTGTGCTGTGTGTGGTTGTAATTCCTAAGGGGAATGTAATGAAAGCGAGAAGAAACAGTTTCAAGTTCTCATATTTGTGAGGGGTTTTCCTAAGGCAACAGGCAAGATAAAAATGTTCCTTATAGTCGGTTACACTTTCTAATATTAAACTGTTAAAAACTGGCAGGGGATGAAACTGCTTTTATATCTTCAGTTAATCTGACTGAAAGTGAAATGTGTTTCTTCTGATGCAGTTTAGTTTAGCTGACATTGCTGGTAGGTCCTTGAACTTTCTCAAAGATTAATTTTAATGCCATGAATCTTACTTCTAAGCTGAGTATTTTCCCCTCCTTCCTCACTCCCTGTTGCTCTTCTGAACTTTGGTCTATAAATGTTCTAATAAGGTGAGCAGCAAAATATTGAAAAGAGTGGAAATGATTTTTGAAAATGCAGCTTAGACTCCTATGTCACTTCTGAAAACCTGATTACTGAAAGAAACAGTAATGGCATTTTTGTGAATGACAGCCCCAGAATGAGCAGAGATGGACTGCTGTCCGTCTGCCCATCCATGTCCCTACAAACAAAAGTCCTTTTCCCTGCCTTTTTCAGATCGTGGTATATTTAACTCCCCGGAAGCAACTAATTTAAAATAAACCACTATTACTCCTTTTTATTTTGCAACTCGTTATGTTAAAGGCTCAAATAAGGCAAGTTTTTTGGTTTACACTTCTATCATTGTTGTTCTCCCCCGCCCTGCCCCCCACCAAAAAAAAAAGTAACTTGAACCCTTTTGTAGTTTAGAAGTTGCTCAGGTAGCCTCTTATGCCCAAGCAGATAATTATCATATTACATTCTCCCACACCTAATACCTTTACTGATGAAGAATAATAACAGCCCTACATCTCACATGGGCTTTTAGACCAGAATAACTTTAAAGGGATCATATTTCACTTGCATAAAACAGAAAGTGTAAATACTGGTTATTTGTCTGGCTGAAAAGCTCTTTATGTGCATGATGGAAATTCTGCGTATATTCTGAGTTCTTACCGCTGTCTTGGCAGCACTTGATGATAATAAAACTAGAACACTGGGCTAACCTTTTAAGTATAGCACTAGAAATGGGACCTCTTGTTATACTGGTTTAATGTTTGCAAGTGCAACATATGACCTTTAATTCCTTAGGATACCTATGTTCACATATCCCTGAGTGACTTGTCAGAAACCATAGTTGTGAAAGGTCAGACATGTTTATTCCAAGAATGGTCTTCATACTAGGAAATTATGCAAATCCCATGTTAAGCAGTCATCCTGGAGTTGGGAGCTCATACCATGACCACACTGTGGAGTCATTACCTTTTTCATATACAGTATGAACTTTCTCTAACATGAAAATCTTTGTTATACCTTGCTGCTGGGTTACAAAAGGCACACATGCAAAGCAAATGACCTAGGCTGTTTTCTCTTTCTTATTTCATAGTTAAGTATCCCTGCGTTGGCAAGCTACTGAAGGAAGGAGAGGAACCCACTGTGTACTCGGATGAAGAAGAAACAACAGATGCAAAAGATGAAAAAAAGAAAGACTAGAGAATGCAGTGAGGAACGCTCTATTTTTGTATCTTAAAGGACCGTTTGTAACATTCCAGTTCTGTTTTATAAGTTGCAGTCTCAACGATACACAGCTGAGGTACAGACTTGCAATGAATTCATTTTCTTTGGAAACACTTTCTTATCTAAATTAACTGGTAACCCAGAAACTACTTCCATAAAATCTGGATAATAAGAACATGCGATATACTCCAAAAGCACCTGAACAAAATTGAGCTGCAACTTTTAACTAAAAAGTTGGTGCTGTTTTTATTTCTAACACTATTAGTACCAAGTAGGTAGAAATCCAGGCACTTTTTCTTTTTAATGTCCAGGGCTTCAAGCCTACGAACACAGAAACAGTTGTGCTTGATTTAGCATTTGTAGGATCTGAACCATAGTAGAATTTCTTTAAAGCAGAAATCATGTGTTCTGGTTTCTAGTGACGCATCATACATTTCTATGATGCTATATAAATATTAAGTTTAATGGTAATGTTGAGTTGATATTGTTCTTGCCTATTAATTTTAATGTCAGATAAGACTGACGTTTTAGAGAAACACACGTGCTCTTGAGTGAAGCTGACTAGCTTAAAATCCAAGACTAAATCACTTGGCAAAAAACTTGCCACAACCACATATCTGGATTAATGTTTTCTGTTGCTTTTACTTTTAAAACACATCTGAAGTGTTACAAAGGTTTAGGTATCGGTTTTCAAATGGACACCCAGAAAGGGTAAACCTCAGAGCATGACTACTATTCATTCACCTTTTATTAGCAAAACTCTTCATGGACTGAACCCAATGTTCCATCCAAAAGACGTGAAATGGAGGCTATGGGGAAAAGCCAACTGCTGCTGATTCTTGGGCCTTCTGTAACCTGCAAAAGATTTGCTGGCCTAGCTCTATGAGCATCCCTCATACTGCAGATGCAGATTTCACTAGTGAGAAAGCACGTCTCTTGGTGTCGCTTACATCAGTTTCCCAAACAGAATGAGCTATACTGACACAATCAGCTTCTTGCTGGTGTAAGCACGCCTGCTCTTGGGCTTTGTTACCCCCTAACAAATAGGGTAACAAAATATAAACTAAGTGAAATCACACTGCATCTGGCAAAGGGTGCTACTGTAACCCAAGCCTTTGAAATGCTTTTAGCTTGTTGCTTCATCTCATAGCTCATGTGCATGCCTGATTAACAGGATTCTTTGTATCAAGTAACTAATCCACATACAAACAAGAGACCTAGGGGATGGCTTTGTCCCATGAGAAAGATCAGTATTGCTGTTAGGCCTGGCTAATTATCAGAGACATTTCTGAGGAATTTTAAGGAGTAAATGGCTCGCTGTGAAATGCTACCTTCCCCAAAATAATTTGGCTTGGATAGTGTGCACACAGGCATCATAGTTCTTTTTCCCTAGTTTGTTTCTTTCAGATGCTGCTCTTGGGTATCATTAAGCCAGCGCGATTCCCCTTTTTTTTTTTTAAAGTCTTTCCCTTCTTAGTCAGACAGCCCCGGTGTTCATTGGCCTGTGAGGTTTGTACTGGGCAGTCTGTTTGTTAAACTTCAGTCTGAAGATTTTTTTTACTTTAAGGGTGTGAGTTTGCAGTAAGCCAGCTCTGCAGAACGCTGATCACCCTTTACCTGCAGTTTGTGTCTCAAGTACACATAACCTTTTACTATTGTAATAATAAAAAGCTAATAAAGAGTGGGCAAGGTTTGGTATGTAGAGTTACTAAAAGTTTTTTAAAGCTATAGTAGAGTCATTTTAAAAGGTACATAGTTGGTCTGGTGGCTTAAGCCAAGAGGTCAGGTTTTTTTTCCCTGTGGGGGCAAAACTAAGTCACTTAAACTCTTTGTGCATCATTGTCCTCTTTGCTACAGGGGCATTATGCCTGAGTGTATTCATACAGAGGTGGAAGATGCTACAGAAAGGCAACATGTTACCTGCTTTCATTTTGGCTTTTTTTTAGCAGCTTGACAAAAACTACCTTTCCGTACTCTGTAACAGCTACTACATGGTTTTGTATGAAAACTAACTCAACAGTTCTTGCTCTGTTGATGACGGTATTTGATAACTTCAGGCAGAGGAACTGGAAACTCTTACAAATGTACCCCTAACAAATAGGGAATATTATATAAACAGAGCAAAAAAGGTGAATGCATTCCATGAGGTGGCAGCAGCTTCCATCGTACGTACACAGAAGGGAAAAGTGCCTGAGATAGTAAGAACTGATGACTTCCTTTGATCCTTGTATTGAAAAATACTGTCGTGTCTTGGTAAAATAAGGCCTTAAAACGTAGCATAGTTGTTTGGACAGGTGATTTTCATAAAGTATTACTGTATGAACTACCTAATGAGGGTCTAGACGTATATAACCTAGTTGTAAGCTTTGTGTTGCTATTTTTAAAGGCATTTGTACTCTTTAAAGGCAAACTACTTTTAATGGTTTTACCTCAAATAAGAAAAGTGCTTTTTACTTATTAAAGGTAGAAAATAAAGTGGTCTTACCTAGTGGTGGTGTATATCTATTTTATCCAGAGGAACTGTCCTGAATGTTAAGTGTACAGATGCATCATCTTTATTGTCCTGCTTAGTACACAACCTACGCTTTGGAAGATATAAAACTTCATTAGTCTGAGTCACACCTGGGACCCTAGATTAACTTCAACTGAATGCTAAATACAAAACGTGAATGCGAGTACTCTTACAGCACTGCTATAAAATCTGTTTTGCTGCTGCAGACTTACAGCCTTCAGTAGAGCGCAGTCTTCCCATCAAAGGGTCTCACGTGCTTTAAGCTACTACTAAGGGAAGAATGAAACACTGCTTTATATACCTGGCTTCTGGGTAGAGGTTAGAACAAAAACAAAAGCCTATTTTCAAACACAACACAGCCCATCCATGGCCTCTGTAGTTTGGGGAATGTTAAAACTTCTCTGATCATCTCCAAAGGACCTTCATGCTCATGGAGGGGCTCCTCTGTATAGAAGAGGAGTGGTAAAAGAACTTGACACAAATGGCAGTACCCAGAATAAATATTACAGAACAGGATATCTGGGATTTGTGACAGGCACTGCTCTTTGGTCGAATCCTGTGACTGAAAGTAAACAGCTTTGAGGGAATACTCCCAAGGTAAAAAGTAAACTTTAAATTGCACGTATGAATCTTTGTGAACTGAGGGTAAAAATTCTGATGCTGTGGACCTGGCAAAAGAATTATAAAGCTCTGTTTTGTTGTACACAACTGTTTTATACAGTCCTGATTTGTGTGATATCCAGTCAATAGGGCACAGGACTGGATGTGGGACCTTGAGTTCTTGCCTCTCTCCAATTTAAAGTGAGACGCTTAACTTCTGTGCCTCGATTTCCAATCTTGCTAACACGGAGTTTATATTTATACTGTGCGAACTGCTTTGAGGAATTTATCTAAATGTACTATGTCTGCTGTAAAAGAAGGCAACAGGAGGAAGACGGCTTTTGAAGAAGCTGAATAACAGGTACAATGTATTTGGAAAACTGGCAGAAAGCTGAGACAAAATTTAAGGTTGAATATGGACATTATGGGAGAGGTAAAGTATTCTCAAATAAAGCCAAAGCTTGCTGGAGGAACGGTTGAGATTTTTCTTTAGTTTAGACTGTTGCTTCAGAAAAGGCAGATTCTCTCTCTATACGCAGCACTTGGAGAAATGTAGATAGAAATTCTGTTTGTCCATTATTGTTTGCTCATTGCAGCTTGATCCTCTTTCCAGCAATCACAAGCTGTAATGACTAAGCATTTAGAAACAAACCAGGCAGTTCAGTTCGTACTCTGTTAATATGCAATCAGTTAACGTGCAGAAAAAGCAGCAGTCGGGCCTTACCTCCAACCTCCGTAGTGTGAAAAGACTGAAACTGGGAGGTTAATTGTAACTGTATGATATAAACCCAGCTGCTAGAATACTGGAAAAGAATCTAACTAGAATCTGATCACCAGCCAGCCTGATTCACTCTCAGCTGCTCTGTAAAGTTCATAAACCTCTAGAGACTTGACTCTACCCTCTGTTTAATTATCTTAACTAGTTGTTACTTTTAAGCTCTTTCAATTATAAATGAATATAGGCTTCAGTAAAGGATCTCAGTAAATGTTACACAAGCAGTCACAAAAACAAAGTTGGACTACAAAGTGCACGCACTATGCCTGAAGACTTTAGATAGGAGCAGGGAAAAGGCTTATAGAACAAAGGGAATTTATATTTGAACACTTATTTACCTGGTCTTCCAGTATCCTGTGTACTATGAATTCTGTTCTTAACCTGCTTATTCATACATTTTGCCCCATGTACACTGAATATGCCATCTTGACACTACTTCTTCATTGCTCTAGTCCATTTCAGTTTTATAAAACGTCTAAGTCTGCTCTCAGAAGGGAGGATGTGATCAGGTTGCCTGGAAAAATTTAGAAGTGTAATAATAATTGATTAAATTCTAGTAATTTTTTCTCCTGTGTTCTAGACCACACGTCATCACACCACTGTAAAATAGTTAGTAGAAATCTCTCCTCATGTAGATGTGATAGGAGATAAAAACAACATCGTTTTTACAAATTTCTTGGTTATAGAAATGAATTATTTAAAAAAGGACCGTTGACTTACTCTACAAAACTATGCCAGAAATGTAAGCGCAAATGTTTCAGCAAAAGTAAATCACTCTTGCAGAATACAAGTTCCTTCTCTACTTTTCACTTCCGTGCCCTGGATGCCAGCTCCTGAAGCGGCTATTTGGGGCAACAGCTGGGAGTGGGGCACTCAGATGCAAGTTTACAAGCATAACTGAAACAGCTGGACAGATGCTATCACTGCTTTGCCCCAGCTACAGGTAGAGGTGCCTGGCAGAGCTACAACTGCCTTTTTTGTTCTTTATTTAGGTCTCTTAAATAATATAGAGAGGGGGGAGGCAAGACAAGGTTATTTAAAAATTGAATTATTTTGCGTGGGTTTTTGGTCCGCAGTTAACTCTGCGTACTCGCCCAAATGTCTTTGATGTAAAACTGGCTTATTCCATTCCATTTCCAAACAAAAGGCATGATCACCCACAGTTCTCACTAGCCAGGTACTCTAAAAATGGGCAGCCTGAACCTATTGTAGGAACTAGCTAACTCCTCTTAAGGCAGCTATTTTAAAGAGACTCTCTAATGTGTCTAACCATTGCTCTCCTTGTTCTCCATGTGTATAACACTTTACAGAAGCAGGTGTTACACAAGCTATGCAGCAGCTCAACCCTTCCTCAAATTTTGGCCAGCACTCCAAAAATGGACTTTAAGGATCAGATGCTAACAGTAGTACACGCCTTCTACAGATTGCACATATAGCTTACTGCTTGTCAGGGCAAGGTCTATCCTTTTGTACTGTGTCTGTACAAGGGCTAACAAATTGTAACACCAAGGAATTTGTCCTACATACTGTCATCAAATTACAAAATGTTTTTGTAGCACTCATCTGTTGATCAACTACCTGAATATTATCTTCCATATTTTAATACATTAATATTTAAAACACTTATATAAAATAAATATTTTATTATTTAACTTTCATAATTGAGACACAACAGCTTATACTGCAGCAGTATCAATATACAGATTTAACCAGAAAAACATCTACAAATTTAAGTTTAAAAGCAAATTCTTAGAAATTTCTTTAAAGAGATTCTCAAAAACGGAATTTAAACAAATGCTGACCCACAATATGAAATGTAAGTTGTTTATACCAAATGGTCCAAAAAACAGAATTAGAGAGGCTCAGCTAATGTGTGTGGAGGAAAAGGTAGAGAAGCAGGTGATCTGAAAATAAGCAAAAGTAGGTTCTAAGCCATGCAATCTATGATATAAAAAGGGCAAAGCTGGAATGTATGTTCTAATAAAGTTAATTTATATCTTAATATGGTGAAGTAAAACAGGTTGGCATTTGGCATTTTAAAGTGCACATATAATATACTATTCACTGTATTAGTGTTGTACCTATTTCCAAATGAAGAATCTGATGTTCAGGACTTGCTTTTTCAGTTGAATGAAGGCAGGTGGTGCAACAAGCAATTGCAGGGCAAGTATATTTACTTGGTGTTAAATAATACAATGGCATCGTGCAAGATCATTGGAAAATTACACTTAATAGTTCCAGTTCCCTCACCAAAGTCACTTCTATGTAAATGTGACACTGATGTGCGTGAGCATGTTCACATACACCTTTCTAAACGAGGAGGGAGGGAAGTCCTTTTCTGGTCTGTAAATATTGCATAGAGGAAAACATTTTGTGATACGCCGTGACAGTGAACAGAAATATTTACACATGAAATCATTTCTATAGCTGGTAACCTTTACAACCGTATAAAACACTAGAAAGCAAAGTCTAAATAGCAACCAGAGACATAACTTTTCCAAAGTACATAGGCAATATTCTGATTAAGAAATTATTTTCAGGTAAGTGTTATTCTTAACAGTACTTTGTCTGAATAGCAACCGTTTTGTCATTGATGATCCTGAAAAGGCACTCAACATATGGGTGTGTTTTTAAACGAGAATAATATTTATGGTAAAAACCTGCACAGAAATCATCGCAGAACTATGTGGTGGAAAGCACAATTAACATGAACAATAACTGCAAGTGTTTATTAATATTTATTAGAGCAGAAGTTACAACATGGATGATATGCTATGTATGAAAGCAGCAATATCATATTACTTTAGTATCCTGACATGTAATAAATATTTTTTTCCAAAATGAGAACTTAAATAGTCAGTATATTTTCTAAATTAAGTTCCATCTCCCAAGGGGACTTTGTCCAGGAGCAGCTGTGGCTGTCTTCTAAATAGAGACAACTGAACAAACAACAGATATTAATTCAAGCTTCTAGTCTGCAGTTTCACATTTATAACTCCATGCTGAAACAAATTTATGAAATGTAGCAATGTTAGAAGTCTTTCCTGTGAATTACCTGTCAGCTACCTCAAACTAAGCAGTCCTGTTCCTACCTGTTCCTTTAAAAGATCCAAACTTCTGCTGCAAACAACTGCCAGCACATATTGAAGGCAACTTCTCCTAATGTCAAGCATCCCCTTTTGTTTTCAACATCAGTGCCATTTTCAAAATATCCTTACGCAGCATCCGAGGAACATTCAATCTATTGGGACTGTAATGAGACAGACCCGCCCTAGAGCCTGTTAGTTTTCCAAATAATTTCTGAAATTCTAATAGAAAGCAGAGGAACTGTTCCAGCCCAGGGGCTCAGGAAAGGTTAAAATAGACTAGCCTGCTTGTTTCTCAAATTTGGAAATGAGCAAGATTTCACCCATCTTTTTTTCCCCAAAAATGTGAATATCCCTGACCTCCTGCCACGGCACCTCTTCTAGTCCTACCACTTCACCAATCTGACTGAGGCAGCACTGCACGAGCTTTATTACATCTCTACAAGAGCTTTCGTGCACGATCTGTTCAGCCCTTATTACAGACATCAGAATTTGGATGTTTCATAACTCCCTGACTTAGTTCAATTTGGAGGTTTCAAGCTATTAAGCTTCAAACCTCTTAGCAACTGGTCCTCATCCACAATACTTGGCCATGCCTTTGAGTAACTTTTTGGTCCTTTTAAATATTGATAGCAAATCTAGAAAGATTCTGTTTTGTGTGGCTCTTTATACCAGCCTGATTGTCCTACCACTTCTGCATGTAGGAAGACTCTAAGCAACACAAGCTATCCTAGACTGCTTACAATTACTAACCCTTACAGTTCAGTTCTTACAGCTATGAAAGAAACTTTCTCCTTCCGTGAGTAGCCTTGAGACCAGCTTTCCATTACTTGACAGGCATTCAGCATCCTCTACTGGGTTCTGCTTCACAAACAGTGTCTGGGCAAGGATTTGTCTCAATCATCTCCACGGGAAATACAGGGAATCCTCTTACAGCTGAATTGGGATCCATCTCTTTTCTCAAAGTTAATTTCTGCTCCTCTCCTGTAAATATGGAGAAGAAAACAAAATTTGAAATGAATGTGTCAGGAGAGAAAATGCAGACGTGTACTTCAGTTAGACGGGAGCTACAGTAGGTCGAATCAGAATTCAAAAAACAGGGAAAACAGTATCCAGAATATTTTTTTACTGCTGGGAGACTAGACAGCCTCCACACAGAACTTCATTCAGCTCAGACATATCTTCCATCCCCCTTTATGCTGCATGCTGTAGTCTCTTCCACTACACTTGCTACCATAGTGGAAGACTAGGCCTAATAAGCATAGTGTTTTACTTGTCTTCAGAAGTGCACGTTTTGTCCTCCCACATGGGATGAGCTGCTCATGTTAAAAACGGGATAAAATGTACACAGGTGAATTAAAGAGATGCTTTGCCATCCAAGTAAGTGGCCAATTCAGCTCTTACATCTCTTGGGAAAACTTTTGCTACCAAGAGAGGAGCGTTTCCTGAGTTAAACTATCAAAACATTGCATGACACCCTCTTCCCTCTAAACTGCTTCCAAAAACTAGGATAGCCCTGGTGATTAAGTTCACCTGTCAGCGACCATAAACCTCTCCAATTTAAGCATGCTCTCTTGGTCCTATTTTATGCATCTCTACTTACCTGCCTTTTGGTGAGATCCCTGAAAGGCAGAGGCAGCAGGAGAGACGGCATCTTTTGAGACTGCTGTCACCGTGTGAAGCGTTTTGAGTTTCATTTTGTGGTGAACTATTTTGTTACATTTCCTCTGTGTCTTTTTTAGAGTTGCCAATTGTCTGCAACCATCTGTTTCAGAGAAGCCATGTTCATCAGATAAAATGTTAGAGAGAGGCTTTTTTCTTTTTTTTTTCTTTTTGTGAGCATGTCTCTCTTCCTCCCTGGATCGCCTCTCACTTCTTTGCCCTTCATGTCTTAATTTACTACTGGACCTCTTGCATGATTTTTTAAGCTTACGTCCACTCTGCTTTGTCAAGCCATCAGGCACAGAATTTGAACAGAAGCTACATTTTTTGGATTCACTGTCTTCATCATTCTGAGCTGCATTTTTAACACAAACAAGAATTTTTCTCTCCTCCTTTCCCATGAGAGAGGATAATTTGTTACCATCACTGAAAACCTTTTCATATTTTCTCTCCGTTCTCTTTACTAAGCTACTAAAGTATTCAGAATCACTACTAATCTCTTCCAATAATTCATTTAATTTGTATGCTGACCCAGATGGCTTGTATGGCAGAGTAACTTTCCTGCTGTTACTGTCTTGTTTGGATTCTTTATTATGACCAAGGCTGGCGCCTCCAAAGGAATTGTTCAGTTCCACACGTGGGAAGTTGCCAGTGTTGAGCGAGTCATTCCACTGTATCTGGAAGTTATTTGTGAACCCTTGAAAACAGGTCTTATGTTTGGACGTTCCCGATGTAGGCTCTGATTTCTGAATAGTGATCTCCCATCTATAATTATCATCCCTGCTGCAAGTTCTCTCATCAAGATTTTGTACAAAACTCCTCTCAGTGAGGTGCTGCCCATACTTGTTCCTCAAGTTGATCTGAAAGCTGTTGCCATTATCCAACACCACCCTTTGCCACCAAGACTTGCTCACAGCAGTTTTTGGCTGTAGGCAGACACGTGCATACCGTGGGGTTTGATAGTAGTTTAATAAATAATGTATGAATTCATCAGTTTCATAAACCTTTTGCTTCTTGCGGCAGCCTGTATCACATGCTGTTTGTGAGTTCGCTACATTCAAAGCAGGGGAGTTCTCTCTATCAAGAGACTCTATGAGTTTGCAGTCTTGAGTAATTGTAATCTGTAAAGAACCACTTTCAGAGGAGCTGTACTTGTCCGTTCTAGTTAATTTACCAGAGCTCAGGGTTACAGCAGGATCATTTAAGACAGTCCTCACAATATGACAAGATGATGCAGGTAGCTTAGTCTCCCACTCTCTCTCACTAAATGAAGAGCCATCCGTTTGAAACAACCGATACTTAAACTTTTCCCCATGCTTCTGCTCCCCAAAATAATGGAAGTCTTTCTGCTCCTTCTGTGCAGTTTGTAACTCTGTCTCCGGAAAGTAGTCTTTCCTTAAGTCTCCAAGGTCCAGTAAAGGCTCCACTTTTTGGCTGGTCAACTGTGCAAAATCCTTCAAATAAAATGGGAAAAAATTATGAGAAAGAGAGCGTTTGTTCAGAGCAAAGAAACCGAGCTTGAAAAAATTCTTTGAGCTATATCAGAGTGAACTGAGCTAAATTACAAACCAACTTGTCGTTAACCCAAGGCTGCCACAGTTAAGACAGTGGTACAGATATAACCAAGGGCACAACTTGACCTAATTCAAAACCCAATCAAACCAAGTTCTTCAGCCCTCCTGTTGCCTCACAAAGCTGGGCTCTTAATTTAAAATACTCTTCCATTCAATAAAATGACCTGTCTTGTTGGGATATAAGTGATTTGAAACCACTAAAATATTTTTTTTCACCCAGGTTGCTTATAGAATCCCACTAACTTTGGTAATTCTGCCAAGTCTAACTTCTGCATTTTGTAAGTGGAACATTTTATTACGTACAAATAATTAGATACGCTGCTCTAAATTACATTTTTGTGATAATTTTTGAAGACTGATGTCATGCTTCACTAAAAATCAAAAGGCAAGCTAGTGTGACCTCTGGCAGGTACCATTTCTGGGTGGGGAGGGAGGGACTCCAATGACTTGCAAGAAATATTAAGCATTAGTGTTTTAAAAAAGAAACACTACAAAACACTTGCCAGTGGCCTGTAGCAAGTCTTCCCCTTGGCAAATGATGGAATATAAGTCTTTTTGTAGCATTTGAGCTTTCATTTAAAAAAAAAAAAAATGAAAGCTAGCCCATATAACTAAGATCATTATCCAAATATGAAGCAAAGTAGTGAGTCTGCAGGCAGACTTCTGTAATTCCACACTGCTGAACAGATTTTCCAAAACAGCAGCAGAGTGAAACTGACAAAAAACATGTCAGTTTCGCTGCCTGCCCACAGAAGGCTGAACACTGGAGGTGTAGCTGACATTATTCAGGTTACTCTGCTGCTTGAATAAGCTGTGACTGGCAGCAGATGCAGTAACTAGAGTTATTTGTAGGAGAAGAGGATGCAAAAGTGGTCGAGACCTCTTTTCCTAGAGTGCTGGCTTGGGATTTAGCACAGTAATTACACATCTTTTTCAGCATGGTAATGAGAACCAGGGGTCTGCTTTTAATTTATCAGACACCTATTGGGCAGAGTCCAATATCAAAGATGAAACTACTGAGCAAAGACAAAGAACAGATTTCTGGTTAGAATCACACCACCATTTTCCTTATAAATAGGTGTGAGAAAAGGCTAAATCAGTGTTTCATGAGCTGAGCTATACTGTGAATGTTCAGAGGCAAATGGGAAAGGAGAAGGAAAGGGGAAAGATAAATGAAAAAAAGGAAGAAAAAGAAAAAATGAACAGTTTGACAGTACTTCCTGGACTGCCAGAGAGGTTACAGTGTTTTGATAGTGACAAAGTGCTACCTTATGAATAACACATGCTAGTGCTCCCAGAATCCCAAACCATCTTTCTAACCAGCATCTGGCCATCAGGTGTCTGGTAAGTTATTCAAGCTCTAGTAAATGTCCTTTAAACTTAGAATGTTCGTTTAAATAGTCTTACTTTTACTCGGTTTAACAGCACTGTAAGCAGCCTTACAGACTCCACTCTTCTCTGAGCTAGTAGATATTTCCTCTCTTCCCATTCAGGCATATTCTCTGGCCACTGCTCTTCTTCAGCTGTTACCTTCTGCTGCTTTCTTGGGCGTTTTTCATCCCGATCTATCTGTCTCTGTTCTCTCCTCTTGAGCTTAGCCTTCCTTTTTCTTTCTCCAACTTTTTTTTCATCATCACGTCTTTTTCTAGGTAATTATTAATATGGGACAATTTAGATGACACTCATTTTACATTTTAATTCCTGGATGCTGGGAGGTAGGATTGTAGCGTGCTAACAGCAAGTGGTTCAATGCTGAGAACCCAACAGCTGTTAGCACTAAGAAATCCTCTCTCCTAGAACAGTATGTGTAAAGTCAATGGCAACCAACATACATCCAATAGATCCACAGATTTAGGACTGGTTTTGACTCTCTCTCCTGAAATGTCTTGTGTTCTTAGATTTTTCATAATACATTGTCTCTCTACGGTACAGACATTGTTAATATTGTAGTCTCTTCCATATCACAAAAACTGGATTGTTGTTCCTCCTTCCCTGCACCCACTCTTTTTTATGTTAGAACTGATAACTAAAGTTTATAGTCTCTTTGATCCAAACCTACAGTCCTTAGGCAAGCCAAACTCGTCTACAACTGAATAGGGATTTAGCCCATGTAAGATACTCTACAGAACAGTTCCCATTTTGGAATAGACTTCCCAAGGAGGTGGTGCAGTCCCCAACCTTGGAGGTCTTCAAGTGAAAACTGGACAGACCCCTTGCTGGGATCATTTGATCTCAGCAGCAGTCCTGCCCAGAGCAGGGGGGGTGGACTCAAGGATCTTTCAAAGTCCCTTCCAGCCCTTAATGTCTGATTTCCCTAGGAATGCAAGTTGAAGTCGACATTTTAACTAGATTGTACGAAGTTCTCTATATTCTACTGAAAATAAATTTTCTGCACAATCAAAACAGCATCTCACAAAAGTCTAGGAAATCCCAGGAACAAAAAATGTACATATGCACCTATCAAACCTAACTGGCTTAATTAAACTATTCAAATAACAAAGGTATTAGATTAGGTTTTGAATTGATCTAGCACACGTTGATCTAGCAACGTTGTCATGCAGGGTGCCAGAAACACCCACAACCTTGAATTGTAAGATGCTGGTGTGTTGGGGTGGACGGCTGGTGGAGCCACCAGGGGCCCAATCTTTGTTCTGGCAATGGAGCCCTTGCCCGTTACCTGCCATCTGCCCCAAGGTGTGTGCGCCAGGCAAAATGCCTGTCCCCCTCACGCTCTGGCACCTGTGCCAGGGGTTGCCTACCCCTGATCTAGCATTACAGCTCCCAAACTTAGCATCCTAACTAGCATTCTTACATCAATATGCACGTTCCTGGCTTAATCATTTGTGTCAGGCAAGATGGAGCTTATATACTCCTTGTAAAATCTTAGTATATAATTACTATTTTTCATATACATTTTACCAATGCTGCTCTCACATAACACCATTGGAAAGGATGTAAAAAATAGATGAAGCTTGAATTTGTACACGGGGACTTTCCAGACAATGCTGAAGCATGTAGAAGCCTACCTGTCCCATGTTCTATGTCAGATACTAGCTTTACTTCAGGACAGAGAGGCTGTATAATTTTAATTCTTGGCATTGTAGCCAACAAGAAACCACGATTCCTGGTTTCCCCTCAACCACACATCCAAAATGATAGTAGATTACCCTCTTGGATAAACCTGAAGAGCCTGGTAACATATACATATATATTTGATGCTCTTTCCAACGACACTACTCCAACAGTAGCAATGTTGTGAGGACCACTTGGACTAAAACAGCACAGCTAAGCATTGCCTTTAGACTTGGACCAATTCATATCTATAACCTTATGTTCTGCTACTGGAAACGTGGCCAGAATATTTTGCCACCTTCTTGGGTTAATTTATAGTTTTACTGCACAAAAGCCTTCTTCAGACTTCACACACGTTTTCTTTTAAATGACAGTTAATATATCAATAGTGCTAACGAAAAACTTAATTCGTGGACATGTAAGGAGAGAGATCAAAAGGGGGAACAATACCTTTTCATTGGGAGGTTTAGGCCTCTGGACAATTCAAGACTATACAAACACAATCTCTTCATTTCCCTGCACTGAGTTTATTACCCCTCCTTCCCTTTATCTAGTGCCTTTCATCTGATTCCTACCTGTTTAAACTAACAAACTTATTTTGCTTTCATTACACACAATGAATTAAATACAACATTTAGCAGTCAGTGTAAGCTCCCCAACCTGCATCTCCTCCATCCTTAACACGATCAGAGCTGGAATTCATGGTATTTGACTCTTGGGATTTACCTGAGAAGAGGATGTGGTAATAAATCCAAAGAAGTAGGACACTCACTGAAAATAAGTCTCTCACCTTTCAGCCTCCTCCTCTTTTTCCCTTTCTCTTTCTTGCTCTAGCTCCTGCAGCTTGAGTCTTTCCAGCCTTCTCCTTTTTATAGCTGTTTCACCGAAATGCTTGGTCGTCACCTGTTGCAGAGGAAACAGAATCAAACTCAAAAATCCACGGAGTTCTACGTTTATACACAGATTAAAGAGCCTCCTATTTAAACTTGAAAATGTCCTTCTGCTTGCTCTTCATTAGTCTGGAGGACTGGAATATGACTTCCAAAATTCAGAGTAATAGCTGCCGTCTAAGCTCATGATATTACCTGTTACTCACAAGCATCACTTTACACTACACTCACATTAGCATACATACCTTACTACACTTACATTAATGTCCTAAGCTGACAAAATGCCTTTATTCACAACCTGTCAATGTCCGCTTTAGGGGACTGGAGACCAAGCATTTTCAGCAGAGATTTCCTAGTTATACAATCCTCTTCTCCTGAAAGACAGTCTGAGCCTAAATTTACCAGTTTGCTGAACTACATGGGAAACGATAAGTTAGGGATGGCTGGTGGACTGCTACAAAAAGGAGAGCTGTATGTTGTCTACTGAGAACCATTTAACTTAACATGATGCTGTGTTTCATCTGTTTTGGATGCCCAGATGTGAGCCCATTAAAAGAAAACATTAAGGCTGGAAGACCAAGAAATTTGGAGCATGTTTTATGGTAACAAAAAAACTGCGTGCTTGAGAATCATTTAGAAGCTTTCTAGTCAGCAAAATACTTGCAACTCTATCTCAATAACTAAATATGACTTTTAGATGAATACTGCCGATCACTAACAAAAGCATGCAGATTTCCACTTTTCTTTCCCACTGTTACACTGGGTAGACCACTGATCCGTCTTTTCGGACTTGTAATTATGCCCACTTTAAGCAATACAAGGTGCTGTGAAGAGCAAGTGGTGCAAAATAACTATTTTTTTTAAACAGGGGTGCTGACTTCACTTGCTCAGTCAGTGAAGAAACCCCAGGTCCTGAGTACATTTTTCTTAGCTCTGGTGTCATTCCAGCTCAACCCCTTTCCACTTGTATTTTACCAATCAAAAAAAATGTTGTGGGTAATCAAAAAACTAACTACCACACTTTTGTATGAAAACACTAAAAACTCCAAATATTCAGCCAGGTAGCACATCCATACAAACCAACATCTTTATGCAAACAAACCAGACCAAATGGCATTCTCTAAAGAGTCAGCCATTTGTGACTCGCACATTTGTGATACTCAGCCCTCACACAGGACCAGAAATGCAGCCAGAGCTTTGTTCACCAGGTTGGGAACTAAGAGAAGGATGCATGCTGCAGCAGTCCACCCACCCCCGTGCCAAACAGCTGCACTCTCCATCTGTAAATTCCCACCTCAAATATCCATCACTTAAGCCCTTATATTGGCTAGTAGGATGCCTGGTTTCCCAAACAAAAAATTCCCACATTTAGTTTTCACAAAGCAGATCCTGAAGCAGAAAAGACCTTCAGCAGTCTCAGCAGATAAAGCTGGGTTGGGCCAGGGATTTTGATACTTTGCAACTATCATTCAATCCAGTCTTTGACTACTCAGCAACCACTTCCACAGTCTTTATGATACTGCGTTTGAAAAAATACACCACTGACAGTATCAGAAGGGATAGTTTATGCTGCTTTTTACTTCTGAAAGAGCTGTGTTCTCTTGGTATTAGTAAAAAAATTCAGATCTGTATAGATGTCTGCAAGTGAAATTATTCACATTTCTTCCTACCCTTACTTCTTTATAAGGGTCAAGCATATCTACATTCTTGAGCTTTCCCAAAGCTCTCAAATGCCAATCTAAAAACAGCCTCACTTGGCTTTTCATTATTTGAGCCCTTCCAAATAGAGGCAACCAGGAATATCAGATTTTTGCTCAGCAAAGTCTTTATTCATTATCTCACTTTTGATTCAACCCCTCCTCTGGGAATGGGTTCAATCAAGTTTATATGGACTAGTCTGTGCTCAGCTGTTCCTTAATCTAACTAGATCTTGGATATCTTTTTGGATACCCTCCAAATGAGAGAGTTAAATTAAGCTCAGATAAAGGCCTATTTAGGGGGTCCAACAACTATGAAACAAGTTTAGTTAGGAAATCCAATTTTCATGTTAAAAATAGCTTCTAAAACAGGAGTTGTCAAACGGGGCTATGCGTACCCCTGGCGGTACTTGGGAAGACCCCAGGGGGTATGCAGCAGCAGCGCAGAGGGCAGGGCTGCCAGCATTTTGTGCCGCTTGCACCGCCATGCACTGCCAGTGCTTTTGTTTTCGCCAGTGCTATGCACTGCTGGTGCTTCTGCCGCCGTACACCGCTGGCACTTTTCTAGTTTTCTTTTGTCTATCAGCTGCCAGGGACCTTGCAGCTGGGGGACGTCCTGCTTCTCCACCGGCCACTGGGGGTACACCAACCAAAAAAGACTGAAAATCCCTGTTCTAAAAGAATGACATACAGAGCTCTTTTCCAGGAAAAGTGAAAAACCACTGCAGTTAGAAATCTTAAACAAGTACATTAAGCCTTCAATCTGCCAATTTGGACAGGAGGTCTTACATGTAAAGTGGAAATTTCCAGTACTTGAACATATTGGGTCAGCACTGTTTTTTCGGAGAAACTTCTGGAAACTGAAGTCCCTGAGGATGAGAATTTCAGAGCATCACCAAGGATCAAAATACAGAGAATTCACCTCCCCACCTGCGCAAGATGGAATCTACGTTAAGTAGTAAATCTCCATCTACCTACATCCCGTGTGCAGAATACGGCAAACTAGTGTCCTTTCATACAAGCAACCTCAGAGAGACTGAACCATTCTTTTCAAACACCTTTTTGCAACTTGCTTAAGTAGAACACATACCTAACAGCTGGTATTTATCATCAGAAATGGGATCCAATCAAGCTTCTCCAGTTTCAAGATGGAAGAATTTATTTCTAAAGCTGTTTTCAAAAGAGCCTGGACTTAACCAATCTTCTCTTACATCATTCCATCAAAAAATCTGTTTTAACTATTGCTTTGGACCTCCCCTTTTTTACACCAGTAATATGTTCTCCTTTTCCCAGAAAGAAAATATCATTCTTGGTAGAAAAGCCATGACTTTTATTTCAGAACCACAACTACTGAAAAATTGTGTTCTCAACTACATTCATTCACACTGTTTGAGACTAAATGCGTATTATTTTAACACCAACTGAACTTTTCCACGAGGCTGAAGCATGAAGCGTAGCTGATCATATAATCCAGAACACTCCAATTTACAACCGTGTGTCATCTTTTCAGATATTGTAACATTAAAGTCAATAACTCCTCTGAAGAGAATGCCAAACCTGCACTAGAAATTTCTGCCAGCACAGCAATTAGAAAATGTCAATTAGAAAAATATCACATCCAATAGATCTATGAATTGATTGCAAAAGCACTAATGGAGATGCAGTTACATCAGCAGAAGGCGGATTTTGCTGACATCATTTATTTCACTTAGTTGGTAAAAAGGATAGCAACAACTTTTTTTCTACTGGCATAAGCTACATTTACAGTAGCTATACTAATAACATTTTAAGTGCAATCTAGGCCTCGGGATGGGTACTCAGTGCCTCTGAAAAATCAGGTCACATCTGACTTCCTTTCAGTAGCACTGGACAAAGTACATAGTGCTGGAGTCATCCAAAGATAAAAGTGAAGTATGACCATACAAGCCTAACTTGTTTGTCAGGTTACTAGATAGCACCAATGCCAAAGAACAGTGATAAAACCCTAGCGCAGAGAGGCAGAGTGCTCAAGAGGACAGAAGTGAACCGAAGACCTCTGTCCCATAGCCAGCTCTGCTGTAGCCTGTCAAGTGAGCTTGGGTAAGTCACTGCCTGCTCTGTGCTTACATTTCTCTCTCTTAAAAACAGGGTAATTATTATAATCATTACAGGCTGGGATAATTATTATAATCATTACAGGCAGTCTTTGGACTTATGACACAATTGGTTCCTGAAAACTGTCTCTTAAATCAAAATGTTGTAACTCAGAACTATTTTTCCCATAGGAAACAATGTTATAAATTGGGATTGGTTCCTGAACCAAGACCCGATACCCTATTTTCACCAAAAATAACCCACATTTTGTATTCAATCAATTATAGATGAATAATATAGCTACTTTAATGCATTTATATTGTAAATAGCAATCATACTGATTTGGAAGGATGTCTTTGAGGTGACTTTGCTGGACTTTTTGAAGGGCTCTTGGTTGGACTTTTTGAAGGGTTCTTGGCTGGAGTCTTCTCAGCAGTCTCAGCTGCAGGTTCTTCTGGAGTCTTGTCTGCTTCCTTAAAGAAAGTGTCCAAGCAAGTTTGGACAGATGTTCTCCAGGGACATGGGCGATGCAGTGAACTTGTTCGCTGGCGTGGCGTCGCGTCAGATCAAGCGTTGTAAAGTCAAAACCGACGTCAGGAAACTTCGTAACTCGAAACATTGTAAGTCGAGGATTGCCTGTACTGCTCTTTGCCTTTGAGAGCTCCTTTGATGAAAAATGCTACATGAGGTAGGTGTTATTACAATCCTGGCACCAAACAAAACAAGACTTACACATTCATCTCTCTGGTTCCTACTTCCAAATGTTATTGCTTCATTGTTGTATTTAAGCCAGTGATGCTCAACCTTCTGGACCTGTGGGCCAGATGAGAGGCATGGGGCTGGTCTGTGGGCCAGATCCTGAGGGTGGGGTCAGCCTGCAGGCTAGATTCAGAGTGGGGACAGCACGCAGGGTAGGTCCATGATCCGATGCTGCGCACCAGATCCGGACATGGCCTGACCCTGCGATCAATGCTGGTACTGCTCCCCTGGTGCCAAATTTCTCGACTGTAGGGAGCCCCACGGGCTTAATGACATGGCCCCACAGGCCACATTCAGCCTGCAAACTGGAGGTTGGGCACCTCTGCCTTCTAATCTCATCAACTCCACTCCAGGTTTCTCTAACACATGGGAACACTGGCTACATATTAAAATTAAACCAAATGCTATGATTACAGCAATACAAACTCTGAGGGTTTTAGCAGAGCTACAGTGTTTTCAGGCTCTTAGACATCACCACTACTTCTACATTAAGATTAATGTTGCAGCAATAAGCATTCAACTCATATTTGCAGGACCAGAAAGCAAATGGATGCAAAAAGCCTAAATAAATCTCTACCACCATTTCCACACATAGATCTAAACTTATGAAAATTATTGTTTCTACATTGTTTGAATTGTGCATTACAGAGACATCTGGCATCTCGTAGTTTTACTGAGAATTCCCATCTATGGCTGGCTTTCAGTTCCAGAAGAGTGTCAACAGATCACACATGAAGCAATCTTTATTGCCGTCTTCACAGAACTGACTGTATATAAGCTACCACGGCATACTATTCTTCCCTTCACAAAGCCATCATCTTTCTCCTCCACACCACTTACGGCCAGGAGGAGCCTTTCAAACCATCAGTAACATTTCTCAAAGAAAGTGCACAAAACCATGGGAATACTGCCTAACGTACTGAAACCTGCTGTTACTTAATATGACCCCTTGGCATTAAACACAACACAGATTATTTTTAGTCTGTGGTAGCTCTTGGTCCTCCCTCGGATACTAGACTTCTTGCCTTCACCTGTCCTAGGATGGAATCCTGCAATTCTCCTGTCTTTAGACTGAGTCCCTGGGCCTTTGGCACTACTTTATGCCAACCTTGCAGGGTCAACAGGGTTCAGTTACCTGCAAGTCTTCCCCTTCAGAAGATGAGACCAGTGAGACTATGACAATTCAAAACAGCTACTTAAAAACAAAGCGCTATTTAATTTTAGTAGTAGAACAAGGCAAAACAAAGAAGGGATTTTAACTAACAAGCAGGCTGCATGCATCTTACCTAGTTTAGCATCTCCCTAAATGTTTAGGCAGGTCTAACTGCTTAAGAACTATTCCTGCATCAGTCTACTTCCCTCTCCCCATTTAAAGGGAGAATCTTTTGGCTAAATTAAAGCTCTTTGTTCCAATTCTCCACCTCGATCCTCCCCTTCCTCTTCTGCTAAGGCAGCTGATCCAACACAGACAGAAAATAAAGCTTTACATCTATAATGTCTTTTGAGTAGAGATGTTGGTAGCTACAATCATTACCTGGTTTCCTGTGAACAGGTGAAGTGCCCAACCACTTGGTAGAACACGGAGGGACACGTAGTACCTATCAAGTAAAACAGGCATCTTCCTTGCCTTTTGCTTGTACGTTACACTTAGGTGGGCATGGAGTTTCTATAGCGGTCAGAGCTCTTCATTCCTATATCTACAACCAGTATTGCCACTTCACTTCTCACACCCCTTCCTAGCCTACTGTATTAGCCTAGATTCATGCACATACTTATCTTGCTGCTCAGCAAGGATTAGCCTTCACTTTCC
>NW_005842316.1:139251-142838 GCF_000455745.1 Alligator sinensis
ATCAAAGCCTCTACCGACTTATCACCCCTGCTTCATAATACCTTTTTTTTAAGACTGATGTCTACTAAACCAATTAATCCAGTAATATGTTACCTGATAGTTGTGAACAAAGGGCTGCCATTGTGGTCAAGGTACCCAGGAGACCTGTGTTGAATTCCCAGCTCTGCTACAGAATTTCTGTGTAGCCAAGGCACAAATGAAATTCTGGTCTTCTGTATACTATCCATCCTTAAACCTCACAGGTACTTCTATCCCAAGTCCAATAGCCTGGGTTTGATTAAAGCACATCTTCCAGAAACACAGCCAGTCTTGAAGACCTGAAGAGAAGGAGGACCCACCTGTTCCCTGGCTTATTTGTTCCAATGCTTAGTCACATTCACTATTAAAACACAGTGCTTTATTTCCCAATTGAATGTATTCAGCCATTTGTTTCTGTTATGGCTTTCCCCACTAGATTAAGTACTGAGTACTTTCTCCCATAAAGATACTTATCTGCTGTAATCAATTACTTCACAATTTTCTTTCTGATAAACTAAATGGATTGAGTTTAAGTCTCTCACTGCAGAACACTTTCTCTGGCCCTTATAATTTTTTGTGGCAATTTTCTGCATACTCTCCAGTTTTTCAACATCCCTTTTGATACCTGACCTGCATGTAAAATTCCAGCACGAGTCTCACCAAGGCAGAGCACACAAGTAAAATCACCTCCCAGCTCCTACTTCCTCTGCCCATTGATTGCATTAGCCTTTTTTGCCACACCTTTACAATTTGAGCTGCTTATTACTGTAGTATTTTCTTGCCTCACAAGAATTTTGAGAGGATAAATTGACAACTACGTTTGTATTTGATAATGATAAAGTCATAAGAATATCTAAGGTGGCTTGGAAAGTAAACAGGAAACACCCTCGTTATCATTAGACACGCATTTTAGACTAAAGTAATGTCTAAGAAAACAACATGACCAGCCTGAGGAACAGTGTTTGTGTCCGAAAGCTGGCAAAGAACTTTTTTTCCCCATCTATTTAGTTGGTCTAATAAAAGATATCACATCTACCCAAAGAACCTTGCCTTACCAGCATGACTATATTTTATGCAAATCACTGGGGCACCCACATTACTTATCTAAGTTAAATCCAATTACAAAGTGTACCATCCCTTGAAGGTATATGATGAACCTGCCCTCTAACTAGATATGTATAGGAGCCAGGTGATAGCAATCTCTGTTTTTGCAACCATTCCAGTTTTAACTCTTGTTTCTTCTTCTGAGAAACCCAGAGTGCAAGAGGCATCGAAAGTTTTCTTCTAAAAAGCTTACGTTTAGTTTCTAAAACTTTTAAAAAGCTTTCTCCTTCAGCACAAAGTCTTCTGTTCCCACTGCAGTCCAGAACACCACCACTCCCTCAGCCCTGCATCTCCCATTTCAAATCTCTCCCTCCAACAATTTTCAAACCTTTTTAATCCTAAGGAATTGTAAATAGATTTGTATGTTTTTGTGTGTACAAAATGACTGGATTTTGTTCAAGTGCATTTGTAAGCCCCACCCACAAGTACATAAGTTTCTGCAAGTTCATACTCATACAAGTCAACAAAACTTGTCTGCTTGTACTTAGTTTGGACTCATTTGCCTTATCCGCAAGGATGGCTCAGGACAACACGCGGACCCCCTTGTCACCCACTGATGAGTCCTTCTTCCTGCAACAGAGCAAACTTTTGCTAAGCCTGAAACCCAATCATGCTATGTGTGTGGTAAAATAAAGGATACAAATACATAAATGACATCTCCCCCACTATGATGATGGTTTCTGGGAGTAGAAACTGCTATTGCCTTGTTTGGTTGGTTGGTTTTGAACATTTATTCACAATAAGCTAGACAGTTTCCAATTGAAAAGTAGACAACCCCTGCCACAAGAAATTCACAATCTGGAGCGAGCATAAAAAAATTCCGATTTATTTCCGAATGGACAGCTTGGCAGTATGTTAAGGAAATAGAAAATCCGAAGAGAGTACGCAATAAACACCAATTTGAATTTTTTTTTTTTTCCCCATATCAAAACTCCAAGAATTGAGAATGCTCCAGCCAGAGACTTGCTGCCTGGAAGGAGAAAGCAAACTCTCAATAAGCCAATACAGAAACATATGCTAAAATACCATGAATGAAACCAAAGTCCGAATCAGGCCTGGTGGTCACAACGTTACCAAGAGCCTCATCCAGATCCCCTCAAATTCTCACCAGTTGCACTACCCAGACTCGCTATGTCCACACTTCTCTTTCTGAAGTTTGCCAAAAACGTAGCTCCGGTTCTGGTGGCAAAGGGAAGAGTGTTAATACATACAGAGAGCTGTAAACACCATCTCTCATCCTATCAGAGCAAGGTGAAACAACGCAGTAGCCAAAACGATCTATGTCTTGCCCACTGCAGCCTGAACTCTTAGTAGCGTTAACAGATTTTAGGCAAAAGTCCTAAGGAAAACCTTAATGTACGAGGATGACTTATACGAAGCGCGGCCTGCAATGAGTTATTTAAAGACAGAATGACAAACAACGCCTAAACAGCAGAATCCTTCCCAATAATTCAAGCAAATACCCCTTCGCAGGAGACGTGCGTATAAATACCTTTGTACGAAAAACCAAGTTTTAAACAACACGGTCACAACCTTAAAATCACAAGATCCTCTTTGTTTACAGCAGTACCCACAGTGCGCCCGGCCGTTTTCAGACATAAAAACAGGCATGGTCCCTGCCTAGGGTGGTCATGGAGGACGGTCCGGTTGTCCTCCGCCGACACAAAACCCGATGCCGTTACGTCCTCTATTTTTCTCTTATTTTTTTAAAGACGGATGTCTACGAAACCAATTCATCCAGTAACATGCGAGTTGATAGTTGTGTACAAAGGGCTGCCATGGTGGTCAAGGTACCCGGGAGACCCGTGTTGAATTCCCACAAGAACTGCTGCGCCCCCACGGCACAACGTCTCTGCGAAATCCTGGTCTCGAAGAGAAAAAGAGAGGATGTAAAGGCGTTGGGTTTTGTATCGTCGCCGGACACCTTGACATCCCCTATTTTTCTTGACGAGAAATAAAGGCGTCCGGTGACAATACAAAACCCAACGCTTTGATGCTCTCTATTTCTCCTGAAGACAGAAATACACGGCATCGAGGCGCCGGGTTTTGAATCGTCGCCGCACACCTTTACGTCCCCTATTTCTCTTGAAGACAGAAACAGCGGGCATCGAGGCATCAGGTTTTGAATCGTTGCCGGACACCTTTACGTCCCCTATTTTCGAGAAATAAAGGCGTCCGGCGACGATACAAAACCCGATGCCTCGATGCCTTCTGTTTTCCTCGAAGAGAAAAACAGAGGCCAGAAAGGTGTCCGGTTTCGTATCGACAGAGGACAACTGGACCGTCCTGCTCGATGCCCGCCCGGCCCCGGCCCCCCGCGCCTCGCCGGTGACCTGCCAGGCCCGGGGGACGGCGCGTGACCCCTACGACGGAGCCCGACGGCGGCCTGGGCGCGGAGCACCCCTCGGTCCCGGTCCCTCCAGGGTGGCAGCGGGGAGACGCTGCGGAGCGAGTCGTGAATGAAT
>NW_005842316.1:142953-150232 GCF_000455745.1 Alligator sinensis
CGGGCTGCGCGCGGCGCGGGGAGGGGCGAGATGAGGCGGCAGGACGGGAGAGCGACCTCTGCGGGGCCGAAGTGGGCGCCTGATGCCCGGGGGAAAGGGAGCCCGGCCCCTCGCTTTCCCGCTGCAGCCTTCACCGTCCCAGCGTGAGGAAGCTGCCTTTAAATAATAGTTGTGAAATACCCAATGGTTTATTAGTAGCTGCAGGAGGGATGGGTCGTGCACTCTGCAATGAGAGACCCCTGAACAACAACATCAACATGGGTTTAACAACAGAATAATTAATGTAACAACATACAAACACATTTAGCAACAAAAAAACACATTTCCAAGGGTGCGAGTGGGTCTGATGAGAAGAGATCGGATTCACCCGAGGAACCGTGTCTCCTTTACCGTGAGAGGTCGCCGCCGAGTCGCGCCTTCCGCAGTTTCCCTTCCTTTTTTATAGTCTTTCAAAACCAAACTGGGGAGATCAGCATTTGGAGGTGTTTAAGTTAAGTTTAAGGGCTAACCGGACCTTATCGTGCATCCACAGGTGCATCTCGAGCAGGTCCAAGGAGGTGATCGTCCCCCTCTGCGCGACACTGGTCAGGCCGCAGCTGGAGTACTGCGTCCAGCTCTGGGCGCCGCACTTCAGGAGGGATGTGCTCAGCATTGAGAGGGTCCAGAGGAGGCCACCCGCATGATCCGGGGACAGCAGGGCAGACCCTACGAGGAGAGGCGACGGGACCTGAACCTGTTCAGCCTTCGCAAGAGAAGGCTGAGGGGGGACCTGGTGACCGTCTATAAACTCACTAGGGGGGACCAGAAGGGTTTGGGGGAGACCTTGTTTCCCCCAGCGCCCCCCGGGATAACAAGGAATAACGGTCACAAGTTGTTAGAGAGTAGGTTTAGATTAGACATCCGTAAGAACTACTTCAGTCAGGGCGGCTAGGATCTGGAACCAACCTCCAAGGGAAGTGGGGCTGGCTCCTACCCTGGGGGTCTTTAAGAAGCGGCTTGATGTCTACCTGGCTGGGGTCATTTGAGCCCAGTTTTCCTCCTGCCCAGGCAGTGTGGTGGACTTGAAGATCTACAAGGTCCCTTCTGACCCTACTTTTATGATTCTATGAAGTTGTTTCCCTTTCCGCTCGTTGGTTCAGGACCTGCTGCTTTTCTAAACTCAGCCCTGTGAAGTTTGACCCAAGGAGGGTGAAAGCTGAAGATATTTTTTTACTGAGACGACGAGGGGAGGGGGGGGCGACCAGAGCAAGAAATGATACCTGCTTCCTGCGTTTGGAGAGAACGGTGCTAATATTCGCTTGTCAGGCCTTAGGGGTTTCCGTCGGGGAGCAGCAATTTTGCCCACATATTTCTACAGTAATGATTCTGTAACAGACAATAATCAAGAGAGGCTTAAAATGTGATTCGTTTGCATTTAACGCAACCAAACTCTTTGCTGCTAATACCTATAATTTTCCTATCGCTAGATCAAAACAGTTCAGTATTATATGCATATACGCTGGCTGAGAATGTGGTTTTCTGAGGGTGAAGTCCAGCTTTTTTTAGCACACTGCAATCCATGCCAACAGACTGTCATTACAATTCACTCCTACCAGCGCTTGACAGGCCCCCTGCAAACATCCGAACAAGCTTTTGCACCTGTAATTGCATGGAAACTGCATCCATTTGAAGCTTTGTGTTCCAGCGAGTGGGCTGTGGAAATTGGGATCTTCTTGCAACTGCCAGTTATGTTGCTGGAGAAGTGTGGCAAGTTACTCTGGGAGGCGTGAATGGGATGATACCAGAGATGTAAGGCAAAGATGCATTGGCAAAGGTAGATGAGGACTTAGGGGAAATGATAGGAAAGACACCTTGGCAGTGTTCTCCTAACAAAAGAAAAGCAGGAATTCAGGAAAATTAAAAAGTAGCAGTTAAAAACTGATTAGATATGTTGCATAATTAGGCCATACCTATGAAACTGTTGAGGCCAAGAGCTTCACAAGATTCAGAAAGGGACTGGACATTTATATGGGTATCCAAAATGATAATACTTATCGCTAATACAAATTTTGGGAAGGATGGTAAACCTCCTGCTTTAGGATTTAAGCCAGGGGTGGGCAATTATTTCAGGGGGAGGGCCACTTACACTTTGGCAAGCCATCGAGGGCCGCATGACAGGCAGCCAGGGGCAGATGAATATTAATTTTCTAAACTTTTTAGGGACCCCGCAGACCGGGTAGAATGGCCTGGCGGGCCACATCCAGCCTCCGGGCCGCGTTTTGCCCACCCTTGGCCAATGACTGACTGTTAGAGATCATAACGAGACCTAACTTGAAGTCAGGTTATCCCACATCTGCCTGTTTCAGGGACCTTACATTTCCTTGAGCATCTGGTGCTGGGCACAGAAGACAGAAGCAAGCTACTGAATTAAAAGGATAGTTTCACAATCCCGATCCTCCTCAAATGTCTACCGTGACATGAGGTTCTATGGAAGAAGGTCACACTGGTTTAATTTAAGATGTAATTTTAAACTGATTTAGATAACCAGTGAAGGCGGCTAGGTAGACAGGCCCATTTCAGTTTAGAACCAGCCTCATTTCAGCTTAACTTAAAACAATGAGGAACAGATTGAAACCAAATAAATAACCAAAAAAAGAAGGGTTTACACCAGAATAACTGGTTTAAAATCCAATTAAGCTAAAGTTGTGCAAGTAGGGTGTGTAGATAAGGCCTGATTTTTTGGGGGGAGCTTAGGGAAGAGGCAGTGGGGGAAGGTGAAGTGGACAGCATTAGTAGGCATTTGGGAAAGGCAGAGGCTGTAATTGAGAAGCCAAAATATGCGAAGGGCATAGATCTGGGATAGATCACATCAATGCTCTGAACGTGCAATGTGCTGTATAAATGCTAAGCATTACTATGGTATTAATTTTAAAATAAGGTGATTCAGAATTACAGGACTCTCTTCCCAGATGCCCTAACGTGCCCGTACTCAATTCAATCTTCATCCTCGTTTCTGACATCTGTCTATTTATTCGTTATTTAGTACCAATTCTATTTAATATTGTCCCTCATTGCAAGTTTGACATTTCCAATTATTAGACTGACCTGTGGACTGGCTTACACTTCTGCTCCAAACGGATGTTGATTTTACCTTTTAATGGTTACGAGTAGGAAGCAGCACAACTATAGAGTTTTATTTCTAGAAGCAACTGAATGTTGAGTTGAACACTGCCACCCTCTGGTTAGCTGCACTGGAAGGTTTTTAGATATTTTTCTTTCAGTAGAAATCAAATACTGAATCTTTCTGTTTAAATTAAATTACTAAATTACCATCTAAATTACACGTTTGGATCTGCCATGCAGTTTGTACTATGCTGGGTTTAATCTTTAACAAGATTAACTCAGAATTATTTTAGTATAAAGATAAATGCGTTTTGTTCACAGGCTGTTGCCTAAAGTAATGTTTATCTCTTGATTCAGCACTTTATTATAGATAGAAAGTTTATAGCAGAAAGATAGCAGCTCTAGAGAGAGTAACCTTTCCCGGTCCTAATCTAACTCAGGCAGATTGCAAGGATTTGTACATAAAGTCCACAATGCCACAATCATTATTACTCTAGTTCATAACAACATCGTTCCTGACCTAACTATGAATCTGTATCAACAGCACGAATTCTAGCATGGGAAATTGTTATTATAGGTACTTGTCTATACAGACACTGTAAGACCCAACAGTAAGACACCTGCTTGAGAGTCTCACAGTTTTAAAGAGCCTGCTTTCCAAATGACGATGCCAGCTGCTCTCACTGAGGAAAGGCAGTCCTGCGATAAAGGCACAGAAGTGAGAGCTGGAGAGCTGGGCTCAGTCCTGACCCTATGTCAGGACTGTCTAACTTCTAAGCCCCTGGGGGCCACAACAATGGGGGCCTCACCTTATGAGCTGTATGGATGCCTCCCACCATCACTACTCCATAGGCCCGCATGGGCACCCTTCCTACTGCTGCACCCTGTGGGCATGCAGGCACCGTTCTCCTCCTCCCATTGCAACGTGCATGCTCATGGGCACTTTTTCTCCCACTGTGCTGCTCCCCCACCCCCACCTACCTCTGTTACACCACAGAGGCATCATCCCACCCACCCAGCACAGCCTGGACTCACCATCAGCTCCCTATAGTGCACCACACTGCCTTACCTCCTGGGGCGATGGCAGGAAGTGGCAGCTAGAAGAGGAAGGGGGAGCCCAGAGATGTGGGAAGCTAAGAGCTTGAGGGCTGCAGTTTAACCCTTCTCAGGCTGCATGTGGTCCACAGGCCACCAGTTAAACAGTCCTGCCAGGTGTTATGACAGAGGAGACAGATACATTTATGAGATCTGTGGGGGAATAATAATAGCAGGCCAAGGTGCAAGAAAAGTGAAAGCACTCCACAAGTCCAAGAGCCCGGAGGGCAACCCAGGCTCCTATGCCTCCCTTTCCATAGCCTCTGGTAGCGGTGGGGAGGGGTAGCAATTCAGTGTAATGTGCTCCAGCCTTCCCTGGCTAGTGCATGCTCCTGGGGGATCACAGCCAACATACACAGAGAACCTTGCCTCTCTTCACTTGCTACTCTCACAAGCATCTTGCAAAACTATATGTACATCTGCTGAGCACTATAAGTGCCTTCTGTGAAAGGCAGCATGCAAATGGAAAGTAATTTTATTACCAAATTTGTGTCCGATTTGGCGCTCAGTTTCTGCATTAAATCACAGCTCCACAGATTTCAGTGTTAGGCCTGATTCTGAACCTTGCCACACGCATATAATCTAGGTATAATCCACTGAGTTTGTCTGAGTTACTCTCACCAAATCTGTGCTAAACCAAAACTAAGTCCTCAGTGTGTTTTCTTTTCTCTGAAAAGCTCCAGGCTATAGATTTCTGTAGCAAACTTCATATACTGGTGAATGAAGGGTATTTATCCACAGAGGATAAATGCGATTAATTGTAGAATTCTTAAAGGGTGCATCACAAGCTATTTCAAGGATGTAGTTAATAATGCAAATTAATCATAGATATATAAAACCAGGTAAAAAGCAAGAAATACAGACTTCAATGTTCCAACATGGAAAAGCTATTTTTAAATAGTATTTGTAAAATACTCAATGGTTTATTAGAAATGTAATTTAAAGTTACATTATCAAGCAGTTTAGGCTTCAATGTTACCTTTTTCTAATTCTAAGAAAAAAAAGAAAACAAAACAAAACTAGTCTGCCTAATGGTAAAGATCACTGATATGCTGCCACCTCCACCTCCGCAGCACCCTGCTAGCATGGGGGGCACAAGATGAGAAGCTAGGGGGACAGTAAACATGGAACTGGTCAGTGCAGCAGAAATGAGGAACGTGAACGTCTATGATGTGCTCAGTTTCAATAGTCTCATATTAATGACGTCCAAGAGAAGCCATTTTAATATCACTGTTTTTATATTTAGGCCATTTCTTTATTCAGGCGTAACCCCTTCTTCCCAAGGCCCCTTTCACCACAATCTCCCTGACAGAGTTGGACTAGGCTGTCCTGCAGTGATTTCTTTTTCTCCCCTGGTGAGAGATCCCATAGAGTTAGAGAAGAAAACTGCTCACCTGCTGTTCTCATACCTGGACTTGTGTGATTCTCTGTCCAGCATTCCCCTCTCTCAGTGTACTGGTGCTGGAGGAGATGAAGAAGTAGGTTCAGCTATAATGACATTGCTGTCTTGATTAAATCTCACTCTACATCTTCTTCACAACAGATCTAGACATAGGGTTCTCTACTGTGAATGAGAGAATGAATGAAATTATATATATATACATACAGTAAACACCATCTCTCATCCTACTCAGAGCAGGATGAAACAATGCAGTAGCCAAAACGATCAATGTCTTGTCTCCTGCACTGTGAACTATTAGTAGTGTTAACAGATTTTAAGGCAAAAAACCTAAGGAAAACCTTAATGTAAGAGGATGAGTTATACGAAGCACAGCCTGCAAAGAATTGTTTAAAGATGGAACGACAAGCAACTCCTAAATGGCAGAATCCTTCCCAATAATTCATGCAAATACCCCTTGCTGGAGACATGTGTATAAATACCTTTGTGGGACAGACCAAATTTTAAACTAAACATGTTCACATCTTTAAAATCACAGGATCTTCATTTGTTTTCAGCAGTACCCACAGTGCACCTAGCTGTTTTCAGACATCAAAACGGGGACGGTCTCTGCCCCGAGAGCTTAGCAGACAAACTGCCAGGCAGGGGGAAGGTGTGTAACTATATATGACAGAGCCCGCATGTGTGTACATATATGTATATATGTATGTAACTAAAACCTAACCTGAATTAACAGTGGGAATATGTGCAAATTCAGTGTGGGGGAGGTGGGAGGAAGCATGAATCTGTTCTTTGCCAAGACAACTACCTCAGACTTCATCATGGCTCCCAAGCTCTTTATCCTACAGAGAAAAATCCCATAGGTGCCCTCCTTCACCCACAGGGCTCTCAGAGTAGGGTTGGGATCTCAAGTAGGAACTGAAATGCATAATTCCTTTTCTCCATCTCCAGCTACGTAGGAGGCTGCAGCCATTCCTCTCCGATGCGCGGTGGAACCAGTCTGTCTGCAATACTTCTGCACGTACATGCAATAGCCTGCCACAAGAGAGGAAGTTGCACAGAGAGGTGAAGGTGGACTCCTTTTAGCAGCAGTGGACTCATTGTAGCAGCCAGAACTGGGGTATAACATTCCCAGTCTGGGATTATAACAAGATTTGGGGATCCTGCCAGGCAGAAGGAAAACTAGGGATGGAGATGGGCGGGAACTTGTCTGTAAAAGCCCTAGGAACAAAATCTCAGGCTGAGGTTTATGTTGCTGCCATCCAGGTCAACTAGAGAAACCCAGGACAGGCCGTACAGTATGTGTGTGACCCCCACCGCAGCACAGAAACCCTGCTGTTCCCCATGGACAGCGCGGCTGCTTGCACAGAGCGCCTCCCGGGTCGCCGCCAGTGCCACCCCGCTCCCTGCCCATGAACACGACTCGGACATTTACCAAACTCCGCTTTAAAACTACTTGGGCTGCGGGCCCCTGGAAAGGGCCTGTGCTCCAGAGGGAAGGGAAGCGCCTCTTGTCCAGGGACGGCGAGGAGAAGCCTTGCGAAGCAGCCCTTGGGCTGGGAGCTGTCCGCGTGCGGGCGCGCGGGGAAGGGTCAGGGACACGCGGGCGGAGCTCAGGCCGGTGCCGGGGCGGAGGAGCCGGCTGCGCCCCGCCCCGCGGCGGGCAGAGGCGGCGCGGCTCGG
>NW_005842316.1:150414-156850 GCF_000455745.1 Alligator sinensis
CCGCCGGGGAGCGGGGCGGGGATGCACCAGGCTGCGGGCGGACTCTTAGTACGGGGCCCCCCCCTTCGCCGCCACGAGGATAAGAAGAATCGCAAAGGTACCATTTTCGGGCCCCCTGGTGCCAGGTGCGGAGAAAAGGAGCCTCAAATCAGCGGTGGGCTTAGGGGATGGGCACAAACCGGGCAGCCCGCACTTCAGGGGGCCCCAACATTTTGCATCCGTCTTGCGTGTAGGTCATCAAAGTGAAGCCTCTAAAAGGGCCCCAAATGAGTTTCGTGCCCAGCACCCCAACAACCCTCAGGCCACCGCTGCTCAAATACCGGGGCTGTCGCAGAGGCCAGCGGGGGCTTGGCAGGCAGCTACCTGAAGAGGAGGGGGACCCTAGCCAGCCGTCCCTTTCTGCGGGGTGGCAGGGACTGCAGGACTCCACCCTCCCCTCCGGTGCGCCTGGCGGGATGATCATCCTGGCACCGTGGCCTGCTCAGTCTGAGCTGGTTTTAGTAACTTGGGAGTCTATTGTCCTTCACAGCACAACCGCAGCAAAGCCACGGTGTTAACATCTGTTCCTTCAGCTCTGCTGACCGTATTTGTTTTTTTTCCCTTTGATAATATTAAACTTCAGAATCCAAACTGTGCCCTCTCCAGACCTGATGAGTAGCTGTGCTGCTGCTCTGATGCTCAGCTTGGAGCACTGGTCCCTCCTAGTTGCTCATTCCAAAACCCCTCTTTTAAATAAAATGGGGAAACCCACTAGGTGAGTGAAGGCTGGAGAGGGGAATAGGAGTGCTAGGAAATGTGGAGTCTTTCTGTCCATGTCACCCAATAGAAATGGAGTGTTTCCTTTTTCTTCCTGTGTTTGGCAGTCAGCTGTGTGCAAAGCCTTTGCTGGACTCTGCGATAGCCTGATGATTTGTGGCTTGTTTTCTCTGCTGGGCTGTTTATCTAGGTCAGCTGGGTGCATGATGTAGGCACCGTTTCCGGCTGGCGGGAAGGAGGGTTATTCCAGTTCGCTGGCTTTCCCACCCGGAGAGGAGGGGACAAGCGTGGGCTCACCTTCCTGCTGCCCAATCAGATCTGCTGCAGGGTCCTCAGCTCAGGCTGATGCCATCTATTGCATGTCTCAGGCTTGGCAGAGAGTGAATCATCGCAGCTGTGTGCACACACTCCAGGATATGACACACAGGGCCCGGAGATTTGGTATCACTCCTCATTTGGTGATGGGCCTATGAGTCTTGAACAGGATGGCTGCATTTTATCTTGAGATTTAGAACAATGCATTCAGCTGCAGGGGATGGGGGTGGCAGTTCTCTTTTTCACTTGCTCAACAGGGGCTTTACCAAAAAAAAAATGTATTCACTTCCTCCCTCTGGAGTACATTAAACCATATGTGGTCTAGTTGTCAAATTGCCTAAGTGAGACATTCAGTGCAGAGGCATAAAATGCCAGAGAGTGAGAGAAATATAGAGTGTTTATAGAGAATATAGTAATGTGTTTATGGAGATAACAGAAACCACAGGAATAGACATGTATGGGACGTGAATGTTTAGACTGAGAAAACAGGGAGTTTTTAAGAGGACAGAGGCATAGCTGGATGGGAGGTGATGGATCTGTATTGCAGCGAGTTCTCTTGGGTGCCTTATGTGGCCCCAGTTGGACTCGTGTACCGCGGGGGTGGGCAACACGTGGTCTGTGCCACAAGTGGCAAAGGCGCTTAGGCAGCCTCTGTGTGGCATACAGCAGATGTAGGAAGGGAAGGCAGCACAGCAGCAGACAGGGCAGAAAGCAGAGCAATAGATCAGGCAGGGGAAAGGGATCAGAGCATCACTCATGGAGGAACAGGGCTAATTTGTGTCAAAAAGGTTGGCCCCTACTGGTCTAACCATGTAAATGAGCTGGTTGGACTCTGCAAGGCAGAAATGTGGAACTCTAGATGCATTTCTGCGCGCATCCCTTGCTCCCTAGGCTTGGACTGAGATTCTTCTGTGATTTCTTTGATCATATCCCACTGCTTGCTGGCTGAATGATGTCCCTTGCTGTCCATTGCAGGGTGATGTATGAGTGTTCCACATCCACAGGAAAGGCCTTGCTCTGCTCTCAGAATCACAGGTGTCAGAATCTGGGTTTGCTAAGGAGATCTCATGAACCCAGGAGTAAATTAGCAAAAATGTACGAAGTACACCAGCATCAATGTTTTAACAGCCAGTATAAGTTTGGACTTGATCCTCAATGCACAGTAGTGCCTGAACATGACAGTGTCTGAGTTGTTGTTCCACAGGTGTTAAAAATAGTCTCTCCTTTTCAATGGTCTTGATGATCTGTTAATCAAGCTAACCTTTCTCAGGGCAATTCTGCACTCTGCTAGCTGCTCCAAGTCTCTGTCCTCCTATTTCACAACCCTGGAGACTCTTTAGTTCTTTTTCAGAATCATAAATCAACCCATGGAGACCAGTGTTCAGCAGCAGCTAGGGTTTCAGCTTCAGTTAAGCAGGAAAGGCAGGGTGAGTCAGCTGAAGATGAGGCTCTGTCCCTGCTCTATGCAGTCATAAGTCTGGAAAAATCTTTTTTTCTTCATTCTGCCTTTCAAAACAAGTCGAATATTATATTCTGGGGTGTGTGTATGTGATAAGAATATAGGAATAGCCCCCCTCTTGTTTCTCTGTTCTAGGTTTGTTGTGCTCTTTACGGATGATTTGGGTCACATATCTCAATGGCATGCCATCATGGCAGGAAGCTTGGCTGGCATGGTTGCAACCGTAGCAACTTACCCAACTGATGTCATTAAAACCCGACTCATTGTGCAGAACCGATTGGAACCATCTTATAAAGGAATTCTTCATGCTTTCTACACAATATATCATCAAGAGGGATTCCTGGCTCTCTATCGTGGTGTTTCGTCAACTGTTTTAGGTAAGCTAACAGTATATTTCTGAGCTTTGCTGCATGTATGGATGTTAAAACATCCATGTGTAGAACTTGCTTGGCACATCTTAAAATAACAAATGGCTCTTTAGAAAGCATATATATGCACACAGCGCTGTAGGTATCAACTTGTGTCAATCTTGTCATTGCTACAACAGCTAAATTCCTCTAAACTCTGAGGGGCTGCCAGTGTAGTATGTGTGATTAAAAGAATCCAAGAACACATTTTTGCTTTAGCTTTTTTTACTTTGGGTTGAGAAGCAGCATTTCCCTCCTTCACTTAAGAAAAACAATATATACCTATAATTCCTAGAACCTGGTCAAAGCAATGTAACAGCAATATTATATGCATGAAAGGTGAAGCTAGCAGTATGTCTCTGTGACTGAGGCAGATGTGACTTGTTATTTATTGTTTAAATTATTTATCATCTCTCTGCAGCTTTGCAGGATACCACGCTTTAATGCAGTAGGATGGTTTATACAAATTGGGTTATAACTTTCAAATGCTTGTTGTTTTTCCTGTTGTAATCAAATTTAAATGTGGTGCAAGCAGGAACAGAGCTAATGCATCAAACGAGACCGCAATGTCACTCAGGACCCTGGATGCTGAGGCAGCCCCGTTATACCTGTGGGCACTCTTGGGGCTGGGGTAAAGTGAAGAAAGTGACTGAAACCAAGATCTAAGAGGCACCAGCACAATCTACAGGTTGCATTTGCAAATGTCTAATGCCATATTTGGACATTAAAACATAAAGCTTAAATAAGACCTTCCCTTGATACTACAGTATCTAACAAGTACGGGTGTCTTGGGTTCAGTCGGGCACCATTTAGATCATCAGTGGTGTAAGAAGAAAGCATGGCTCTTTCTTTATGCTGTGCTGCTTGCTCATGGGTGACCTTTTCTGTCTGGTTTGCTTTACAGGCACTGTCCCATTTTCTGCTGGCTCATTATTCGTGTATATCAACCTGGACAAAATCTGGCGAGAGCCTAGCAATCACTTCACTCCCCTCCAGAACTTCATCAATGGCTGTCTTGCTGCTGGTGTAGCACAGACACTTTCCTTCCCCTTTGAAACTGTGAAACGGAAAATGCAGGTATGGAGCACTATTATTGTTACCATTTTTCTGCAGTTTGCATTTATTTCTAGAATTTTGGAACTAGGAACAAGCCAACTGATCAGTTTCCACCTCATGTCCATTGCAAAGAGGGCTGAGATGTGTTATTTCTTCTAGAAGAAATGGTTGATATTTGATTTAGCTTGAGATTTTTATTTGTTGCGACTTACTCAAATGATATAATTCCCTCCTAGGGCTGTCAGGTTTTGGTTTTTTTTTCAGTAAACTGCATCCTTTCTCCACTTCATGTAGTTGTATATTCCATCAGATCTCCACACTTGAGAACCAACAGCCTTCTCTGATGTGATACTGTACAACCTTAGGTACTAGGAGAGTTGCACAAAAGAAGAGCTGACTCCAGAGCTGCGGTGTGCCCTTTCATTGCGTACACACTCCTAATTGAGAATGCAGTGAGTTTAGTCAGAAGTTATTAATTACTGAAAATCAGTATCATCCTTAGTCCTGCTTCCAGCTGAGCCTAATGCTTGCTGGAAATTCTTGTTGTCAACTCTGCAGGAATATCAGCTGCATAAACACAGCATCGTTTATGCCACTTGTACCTTCCCTGAAAGTCTAAGCTTTCTGCAGTTTCCATCTGATCCACAAGATTCCTTGATACTGTATCTTATTCTCATTAAAAAAATCATCATCGGACTAACTAGCCAGTGGTTGTCATAAACTGGTGGCTGCTTGGCCCTAAGAAAAATGAACTCATAGGAATGTGGGATTGGAAGGACCTTGCAATTGCAAGCAACTATAGCTTAATTCCCTTCCCAAAGTGATCTGCTGCTTGGTGTGCTCATCTCCACATCCTGAGTGCCCTTGCTTACAGTCCAGTGTGGAAGTCAAGCAAAGGTCATCCCTTACCCCTGAGGGAGTTCAGCTTGGACTGGAAGCTTCAGATGGTAGAAGTGGGACTTCAGGTCTGGGTCTGCAGGTTGGATACCCTACGTAAGTGCCAAGTAAAGGACTAGTACAATGAATGCCCAGTCCTGGGGATCCTCCCTTCATCCCTCAGATGTAAAACTTTATTAGAAAGTGTTAAAAATTATGCTTACTTACATGGCTTTGTAGTTAAACTCCTTCCTTTGCCAAATACTTCAAGGAGGAAAACAAATCCCCTCAATTCAAACTTTGTTTTCAGTTCCCTTGAGTTTTTTAAAAAGCTGTAATGTAGGCCCCCCCAAAATAGCATGGAGTCTGATTTCCCTGCTGTTATGCCTTCAATGCTTTTTTTCCCCCCACCTGATGTACCCAAATAAGACTCGGATACAGAGAACGTGTATATGGTAGACACAAGTCCATACCTACCGTAGTCTATACAAAATAAGGCAAAGATAAGGTCACTTTCTCATGAGTTTCTCCTTATCTTTAACGGCCTGTGGTTTTCAGTACGTTGGTAATTTGGGCGTTAATTTTTACTAGTTTGAAAGAAGTAAAATTCAATAGCTTCAGGCCTCAGGTTAAAAAGGTCCCTGGCAGGTTTTGTCCTGGGGAGCGGGGTGGTAAAGGACAACCCAGCTTTGTTTCTTTCCAACCACTGGGTTGTGCTGTTTCATCTATTTGAGGCATAATTGCCCTTGCTTTCTTTTGGACACTTCTGTCCAGCATGTTGAGAAATGAGGTTTACTGCAGTATTTCTGCAGTACCGGGCTTAGGGGATGGCAAACTGGGCAACTGCCCAGGGCCCCGCATTTTAGGGGCCCCCAAAATTTTGCAACAATTTTTGAGGGGGTGTTGAAGTTTTTGCAAGGAAGTGGCTCTGTTTGCATTTTAACACTCAACTATTTATCTAATTCACAATACAACTGTGGAGGTCATCAAAATTAAGCCTCTAAGGGGCCCCAATGACTCTCTTGCCTAGGGTCCCAACAACCCTAAGGCCACCACTGATTTCTGTAAGGAACTGTCCCAAATCTATGGAAAGTAAATTTGTTAGAAATAATCTGAAGGGAAAACAGGATCCAAGTGACACTTTCTTGGTACACTACAGTGATCTGCTTTCATACTGACAAACATATAAACTGCAGTAGAGGCATTCAGGTGATTTGAGCTGGAAGGACCCATCTGTTCCTAGCACTTCACTGACAAACTGGAGGGAAGGAAGAGTGTACTTGGGGAACCTAGGAGGATTCGTATCGAATCAGTAGCTTCTGATTTGTTGTTTTAAACAATTCAAGGCAGCTCAAACACAAGTTAATTGTGGATTGGCTGCAGCAGGGTTGTGGGGTCCAAGAAATGATGTTAAAAAATTAACATCAGTGCATTGCTCAGGCTTGTGGGTTCAGTTCTGCACTGATCTCACCTGCTGGGGGTCTGCTCCACCTTCACTGAAGTGAAAGGAAAACCTGCCAGTGGGAACTGGGCCAAGGGAGTGGCAGGTGAGAGAAAACAGAAGGAA
>NW_005842316.1:156881-177033 GCF_000455745.1 Alligator sinensis
AAGATGCTGAGTTCAGAGTCCAAAGCGAGAGTGTATGAGGGAATGAACACAGGGTAGGCATAATACGGGTGCTGTCAGGAATGGGTACCAAGGAAGGGAGAGAATAAAGAGGAAGAAATGAAAGATCCCACAGGTCCCTTGGGGAAAACACAGAAAACAAAGGAGTTGACATCTTTGGTAGCTGTGATTATTCTTTTTTTCCTCCCTTCATTCATCTCCGCTGAGTTCCCATATATTGATCCTACTCAGTACAAAATAAAACCTGTGACATATTGCAGTGTTCAGTTAAAGTAAGGGCTTAGTGCAAGTGCTTTGCCAGGGCATTCAGGAAGTTCTGGTTCATCTTGCAGACTTGCTAAGTGACAAAGCACTAAGAACAGGAGCTATGGGGCCAATAGCAAATCCCTTTTGCCTGTCCTCCTGGCCTCATGTCTTAATATTGCTGTTAAGGGAGGGAATTTGGGGTGCTTCAAGGTTATTTTAGGTGCCTTCGATTCTCCCAAGAGAGAGTGAAATTAGCCAGCGCCAGGAAGAAAACTTAGAACATCGTAGAACAGCCAGAGTGTGGAACTGTAGCACACTGATTACGTGACTTGAGGACAGGACCGGCAACACCTCAGTTATAAACCCAGCTCTGCAAACCAACTTTCTTGAACAGCCCTGGATTTACATCAGCCTGTCCATCTGTATCCACATCCAAATACTCTGTTCTTCCTGAGTCAGGAATTAGTTGCACAGTGCTCTGAAGAGCCATACCAGTAGGTAAGGGCTGCGCATTACTAACAGCATCTGTCATCATCCCTTCAATCCATCCTTTCTGATTTCTACATAGCCAGAGCCTTCACCTCCCATGTCAGTAGTCTTTATCCCTGCCTTTGAAGGCAGCAGGATCAGACTGTCAACGGACAATCCTTACTTCATATTTTAGTGATGATTTCTGCCTGGTACCATCTTCCTCCCATTTCCACTTTAGCCTTAACATATCTAGAAATGTTTTAAGAAGTGCTATATTTGATGCCAAGTATATTTGAATGTTTTTACTTTTGTTTAATTAAATATGAATTGGTTTTTATGAATGCATGGCACTCTTTGTTGTGATTATCCTAATTTTATCCCTTTGTCTTCCTTTTTCACTTTGCTCCTGGTTGGCATGTTAGAGAATTTAAGAGGTACAGTATGCATGTTTTGGCATGGCACATCTAGCTTATGTTGCGAGTCTGCAGAATGAGATTAGTCAAAGGCAAATTCCTTGGTAAAACTTATGTTACCAGATTTTAGAGCAAATGAATAAACTACCATTTGGGCAAAAGAAAATTCTCTAATAGAGATGGCCTTTATCAGGAATGCTCAATAGATTGGAGGGCAGGATACACATCTAATGATGCAAATCAGAATTATACCATTATACTCAAATTTTACAAGAAAATCCTAGGACTGTGCTTTTCAGAGTCAAAAATTTTAACCTTTTGTGTTTACTGACAAGCTTGTCAAAAGCTTCAAAGTAAATGTTAGTGAAATTTTGCATGGCTGATTCGTGTTCTCTAGATGTTAAAGTTCATTTCTAGTTTAGAACTAATATATATATAAAAGCTCTCTTTGTAAAGTGCACTTGAAATTATTTAAGGGTCAGCATCATTTCTTGGCTGGTTTTGCCACTTTATTTCTTGAATTTCTTTCATTCTGAGCACTGAAAGTAGCATAATCAGTTTATGATAGTTTCTGATTTAATTTCTTTGTTAGGTTCCTGTGCCCTAGCACAACGATCCAATAGTTGGCTGCAACTCTTAAGTGGGAATGTGGCTTGTGTGTTTTAATTGCTGCTTTATGATTCTTTTGTATAAATTTATACGCTAAATCAAATCCTAAATAAAATGGCTTTTTTTTTTTTTTTAAATAAATGAACCAAAATCCAGATGAACATCTCTGCCATATCACCACCACCACCCTTCATATACTTCAGTGAATACAAGATTTTCTCTTTCAGTTGTTTCCACTTTTTAAGCCAGATTGGGAAAAACTTCCCATCTCAGAGCACATTTCCATTGGGAATGCTGGTGCCTAGTTTCACCTTCCCCACTCAGTCCAAGTGATTTGGGCAGCTTTCACGTGCTGATTTTTTTTAGTCTGCATAGCCCCATTTTTGGTGTTTGTTCAAGAGGGAGTTCCCTGGACTCTGAATTTCAGTACAGCTGTTATATGCCATATATGCGATTATAATGATAAGTATGCTGTTACCACATTATACACCAGGGGACTAAAGTTGTGTTGTAAAAAGGTGGTTTTGCATTATTGCAAAAGTGACTTGTAGGCAGGGAGGGAGAGAGAACCCTTTCTTCCCCTCCCCCCCCTCAGTAGTTGGTTAAAGAAGTACTCACTAAATGCACAGTAACTAGAGTTGCTTTGCAGTAGCACTGGTGAATGCCTTTTTAATGACACTACTGCACAGTAGCCTAATAATACTGTGCAGTAGCATATTAGCACTGTCTGTGCTGTGACGTGCTATTGTGCAGTGTTATTAGGATACTGCGCATTAAGCATCTCGTGTAGACGTGCTCATGGAGTCCAGCTCCTAAAGGTTATCATAGGATTCTGTGACTGACCATATAACATTCCACATGTTCTCAAGAAAAGTCTCTTGGGAACGTATTCTGTTGCAGTGTGTAATGGAAAGATACTTCCATACAATTTTCCAACCCAGGCTACATACTCACTGGACTGCAACAATCTTTCAGAACTATCAAAAACAAATTACCTTCTTGTTCTTTACTTCCTGTTTTACTCTGGCCTATTCCATAAAATCATTATGGACAAGCAGCCATTGGTGGGTAATGCGTTGCCACACATCACCCAGCAGCAGCTGCTGGTCCATAATATTTAATTGCAGAAGTAAGTTTTCCTATCAACATCTAAAGTGTTTTGGAAACCTTTTGGAATTAAAGTTGCTGTCCAAACGTAAGATTGTATTATATTATGAACGTTGGTAGCTGTGCATTTTGCAGTAGCAGATTTTGAAGGCTTAAGAAGGGTGAGACATGACTAGTCATGTCAATACAGTTTAGAGCATTGTGGCGTACAGATAATCTAAACCAGTAAGAAGACTATACAATTCTTTGTTAAAATATCTCCTTGACTAAAGCCTTGCGTTCAGAAGGACTGCCTACCACAGATCTTGTACCTGGGTTATAAACAAGCCTCTGGGACAGAAAACGGGAAGCATTTACAGGAAAAAAATTTCCCTAAGCATATCTATACCGCAGAGTTGCTGTGCCAGGTAGGGCATCTCCAAGCATGCCATGCTGCTCTGCATAAACTAATTCCTGTTCCAGAAGCAGTGTAGCTGCATTCATGCTGTGCATGCTCATCACTGCCCACAGCACAATGTACGCAGCTTCATGACTCCTCTCCAGGAGGGTGCCCACACCAAGCATTACTAACAGCATCTGTTATCATCCCCTCGATCCATCCTTTCTGAGGGTTTGAGGATGTCGTGGCTTACCGTGGTGAGTTTGTGGGGTAGCACACCCTCCCTGGGGGCCATTTAACTGGGGAGTGGAGAGGCGGCTACTGTGCAACACTGCTTACATGTAACTGCTGCAGAGAGACCGTGGCCGTGTGTCGCAGAGCTTCCAAGCCAGCCTCTGCATGTACTTGCACAAGAGCATCTCTGCTGCTTCACAGGATTTGTTTTCTTGCCAAAAGGAAATCTGAAAGTTAATAGAGTTTCAGGCCAGGGTATAAAAAGAAAAACCAAACCCTCTCAGGTCATGTGTTTCACATGACATCTAAATGCATGCATGCTTCAAGATTTTCTTATCCAGGTCTGTGTCTTTAACTGCTTGTGCTCATGTCTGGGAAACTTAAAAAAATTAAGCAATTTGAATGAGCAGAGAGGCAGAATCACACAGAGCAAGACTACCATTTTTAAGTCATATGCGCTACACATATACTTTATTCTTGTGTACTGTTTGTGAATTCATTGTTACTAAGTAATAACCTACAATACTTTGTTTATATTGGAGTTAGGGAGCCATAGCACCAACTGTATTGCTAATTCAGTTCATGCATACTTATTTGTATCATTTAGCCCAATAACATTTAATTGATTTGTGCAGTTCTGCTTCTAGCTGGAGAGGGATTTTTTTTTTTCAGATGGACTCTGACATTTTCCACACTCAGTTGGACAGGCAGAAAGGATTTCTGCATGAAAGCCAAATTCAGCTCTAGGGTTGTCACTTGATGTCACTGAAGATGCACTAAGTAGCTCATTTGTCCTAGTATTTCATGAAAAGGACAATGCTCCTATCGGTGCTGCGTTTCTCCTCTTCCTCATGTGTGTGTTTACAGCGTGATGGGACTAGATCAGATAATAAGTATGTCCAACACCTCCGGTTGGATTCTTATCCCCTTGTACCACAGCACTTCAGTGTTAGCATTAGGCTTGCATGTCAGGCCTGCAGTGGTCCCTCAGGTCATGCCCAGCCTGATTAGAAGCAAAGTATTCCCCAGTGGGTCTTTACAGGGTCCATTTTTCCTAGTGATTTTTTTTTTCCAGTTCTTTCAGTTCCTGGTAACATAAATGTATTTTTGATTATTAACATGGTTTAGTCTCTGAGGTAATCATCGAGCAGTCTGGATGAGCCCTACTGCTTTGGAGAGCCCAGTCCCAACCCTCCTTGGAGCACATGAACCACTTAAGACGTGCTTCTTGGCCAATACTGCTTGATGAAAATATGAGGGAAAACATTGCTTGAGGAAAAGCTCTGACTGGCTTTTCTCCAGCCAGACAACACCCTGAGGCATTTCTTTCAGACCCCCAGTGCTAGGAAAGGGAGAAAAACCTGAACACAGACTGTCCGTTTGGTCATTAAGCCATGCTTTTGAAAGGCTGGAGTTTGCTTTCTCCCTTTCTTGCTTTCTCAAGTCCTCTAAAGCCTCTGCTGGACTTGAGAATGACAACTACCACAACTAATGATAGTACCACTCTTCCCAAACACCTTTCATCCAAGGAGCTACGGCTTTGAGTAATAAGCTAGGATCTCAGTAGAAGCACAGTGCTCTACACAGCTCACTTGATCTGCCAGTAAAATGCAGCCCCCGCTGAGAGAGCTGTTTATCAGCGTGCAGCCACACCGCACAAGAGTTCTGGGGAAGGAATTGAAGCATATTGTATCCAGGTGAAATACATGGGGTACTTAGGAAAGCAGAGTGTATTTTATTTACCTCTGGAATTTCCCCCAGAGGTTAGAAGAGGTGACACCAAAGCTGTTATATCAGTGCCCTCCCCTGCGTGGACAATCTTAAATGACTTGGGAGACACTTATATTCACTTTGGGTTTGTCTACGTGCAGAGTTGCACTGCTACTTAATATGTGACTTTAAACTGTTTGACCAGCAAAAGGCTGGTTAAACTGGTGCAAATGACTTGGGGGAGAGGGGGGTGTTAAGCTAGGGTTATACTGGCTTAGTTTAACACCGTTCCTAACCAAGGAGACAAACTACAATGTGCCACTCAACACAACACAAAGCCCTGATCCTATCAAGATGTAAGCATGTGCTTAACATCACGTAGTAAAAGAAGCCCAGTTGGAATCAATGGAAGTACATCAAACTGAACAGGCAGGGTTGGAGCCCACAAACTTCCAGTCATGGACTTGCACCACCTGAACAGGTGCAGACCTGATGTCAACTTTATTTACTGGCTGAAGCTGAATCAATACGGCTAAGTACAGACAGTCAAAAAACCCGAGACTGAATTGATTCAGTCTTTGCAGGTTGTAAGTCTAAGCTGTGTAGACTGAACCAATAAGCAAAGGAGTAGACATTCATTTTTGATTCTGGAAATGCAGCCACATGCCTGCAGTGGCCCAAGCCAAAAGCTGGGAAGTGCTAGAGCACACCTGCCTCAGCTGGAGCAGACCTCTTGGGCCAAAGCTAACCTGCCCACTCTGCAAGTATAAGGGGGATGGGATTGCAGGGAAGTACAAAGCATCCTAGGATGCTGGGGGACTGTGAGTTAACCTGAATGTGGAGGGGATCCAAGACAGAAGTTCAAGGTTAAACCAATTTAACCTAAACCAGCTAAGTTTGGTACTACATTAATCCAGGTTTATCTTAAACTAGTTTAGCACATTTTGAAAGCAGTTTATATGCACTGAACTTCTGCTGTGTTACAAGTTAGAACTGGTTTCCAATCACTTATACTGGTTTATGTGTAATTTCTGTCCCTAAGAGAGACTTTGAAACCACAGTAGAAGGTCTGTACAAATGGACTACACTAGTGCTATAGTTAAGGCATCCATTTTCAGTTTTCAGGACACCTCCACAAGCATGGAAATTAGAAACAGAAGTAAAGTCAGTTTAAGAAAGCTAAGAAAACTCGGTTTAAGAAAGCTAAGACTCATCAGCAAGGCCTGGACTCCAGGGCAAGGAGTGAAATCACAGAATACAAAGGCTCTGATCCAAACCTAAGTAAGGCCAAACACCGCTGATCTTGCTCCCTGGACCTGTTCCATTGATTTCAGCAAGCCAAGCAGGCTTTGGCTTTAAATCTGGGAATTTTTCCCAAACCCCAGAGAAGAGGACAAAGTGTTCCTAGAGTGCAGCAGCTGAAGGTCAGCTGTTGTCATTGATTGCTCTGGAGACAATTGCCTGCTCTTACCTCACAGCAGTTTACCTTTCCACAGGGCTTTGGGGACTTTATGTCCTGGTTCATGGTTTAGTCAGCATGATTGACACAGAAAAAGCCAGGACTCTGCCCCTATCTGAGTGGTGACTCCCAGGAGGGGTTAAATGTGGCTGATCTAGTCTCTTGCTCTTTTTTAAATATTTGTTCTTTGTTTACATAGTGAAATGGCTTGTGATTTATGGGGAATAAAATACTCTCTCAGTCCAGTCCCTTCAGTCCTCACTCACATGGAATTCCTATTGATTTTAGCAGTTTTGACTGAGGAAGGATTTGTCCTTCAGTTTCCTTTCAATTGCAGTTGCCTTTAGCCGTCCTACATGCCTCTTCTAACCCAGTCTTACAAAACTTTAGCATTGTTATTTTAGATTCTAGATTAAGTAAAATGAATTCTTGAGCTTCATCATAAACTGCTTTCCTGTATGTTTCAGAAGTTGTTCAGAAGGGCAGGATAGGAGTTTTCTGATTTTTATAGAAATACTAAGTGATAGTGCTCTAGTTGGTCACCAAAACAAGATCTTGAAAAATACCTTATTAACTGTCCTTTTGCTGTTCCTGGGTCAGTAGTGCCACACACTATATGGTCATAACAGACTTTCAGATGAACAGAAATCTCATCTTGTAGAAGGAGAAGGAAGATTTTAAAAGGCTCGCTCTATTTTCAAGCTGTTCTCTCTTCTGTGTCCAAAGTTTGTGTGCACAAAACCTTGTGGATGTAATCAGGTGCATGTCAGATCGCACAGGTCAGGCAGTTGGAAGTCAAAGTGTCCCAAATGGCAGAAGGCCTAAGTTCCTTACCTGAAAATCCAGTCCAGAGTTCCCATTTTTGTCCGCATGGGTGGTGCTAGGGGAGTTTTGGGGGGGCTATAGCCACCCCAAAATTCACCTTTTCCCCACCCCCGTAGCCACCCCTCCCAATACCACCCCTGTCCAAGTCCCCTGCCTCCTTCCCAGTTCACCACCTGCTCTGTGCATTTGAATTTGCCATGCTCCCACCTGCAGAGGCACGGCGCCTTAAGCGGGTATTGTTAAAAAATGGAATGTTTGACCATTGGCCAGATGTATCGCAGCCCCCACAGTTTTCTGACTATCCCACCTCAGCCCCCTCACTGGGAAGAGGCTGGCACCACCCCTGTTTGTCCCTAATGAGCCAGCAAGTTTTACCCTTAAAGCCCAATCCTGCAGTCCTTAAGGAACAGAATCCCACTGAACTAATTGTGATCAGCTTTCAGAGCAAGAGAAGCACAAAAAAAAAGTAATTAGAAGTCCCGTCCCTGTAAAGGTCTGTAAGATCAGTGCCTATAATGGCAGCCTACTGCTGTGACATTCACCTAGGATTGTATCCTGGTATTTTAAGTGTGTACAGATGGCACCTGACTCCTCTTTTGTCTCCTGCTTTTAGATTATCAGAACAGAATAGTCTTTTAACTATATCTGCGCAGTATAGTGATTGTTTGACTCATTGGCTACTAGAGACCAGCAAAGGCTGTTTGTAGTTGAGAGACAGTAAATAGAGTAAATGTACTCTATTTAGTACATTTGATCATTCAAAGGACCGAGTGCATCCACTGCAGACACATGGAATGAAGATGATCAATTTAGCATTCCTTGTCTGTTTGTTATCAGCACAGCCCTTGCACACAATACTGCTGTTCTTCCAGAGAAATGTAAAGGCCCTAGAGTAGAATATTTCTTGGGAGGAAAGATCTTATGCGTTTGATACGTGCATCAGTTAAGTAGCCTAAGGATTCAAGCTCTGCCAAAATAAAGATGTATAAGTTGCCTTGTTATGTATTATGCTACCCATAAGAACAGTACTCCCAGATCTTATCCCATAGGCAGCTCTGTCTCTCCTATCTAAGCCAGGCAGTGTCTTTGAAAAGATTAGATAGTGATACTGGTCTGATCTGCTCAGTTCGTTTCACTTTCTGGCCCTCAGTGCCCTACCATAGTTGCAGGCATTGCACTATTATGGGTATATGTAAATCCCGCAGCACCACCCAACATCCTCACTAATGCTTTTTCAGTTAAAAATAATGCCAGAGGAAATAGATTTTGAAGCAATTTTTAAATTTTTTGAATTCCTCTGACAAAAACTACTTAACATACAATATTAGCTTACATACTTTTGTTTTAAGCTGTGATGCCTTATGAGCCATGACACTTATTTTATCTCCTCTGATAAGTGATGCTAAGATTCTTTGGACAATTGTTCCTTAAATACTGTTTAAAATCTTCAGAAAAAATGAAGGCAGTGCTCCTTTAATACAGAATGGTTGAGGATGCACTGTGCGCCACAGTCAAGAATCTTGAAAACAGCTTTAACCCCAGTGAATATTATTATAAATAATCTCTTTAGTGATCACAGACTGGGGAGCAAATTAGAAGTCCGGGTCTTTGACCTGCCATTCATTGCTCTTTAACATTTCTCAGAAGGCTTTTCCTGCTTATGACATCTTAGTTAAATCAGCATTCCTTGTACCTTTGTATTATAGGCAAAACAGCAGCCCTTTTGATGCGTCTTTGCAATGTATACAGCAGCTAAAGCGATTAAGTTAAACTAATACACTTAATTGTTGCAGGTCTTCCCCTGCTTACTGTAAAGACATGCCACATAGAAGGGCACAGATACACCTATGTAGCAGTAATAATGTTTTCCTTCCACAAATTGTCCCTTTTCCACTCCTCCGTTACTGATAGTTTCCCTATCTATAACAGATCATGGGAACTAATTCATGGTACTCCTGACATAGCTGGAAAAAGGAAGAAAAATGGGCCAAGCTGCATTTGGGTTTCAGTTCCCAGGGTGAGGCTTTCCGAAGTGACTCCGTGCTTACCTCCTAAGTGAGCGAGGCATTGTCTCATGTACTACCTTGCCCCGAGCAACATCTGCCCTAGGGGATCTGGAGCCCCTGTCACACTATACCTTCCTTATACAATGAGCTGTGCTGGGAGTCTCTGGTCAAGAGCCCTGTGGGCACAGGGTTTAAGGGCTTTAAAAATATTTGTTTTTCACTTGCATCAGATAGAGGTGTGGGTAGGGGAGTGTCATACCACCACCAGGGATCTTGAGAATGGCTGTGACCCTGAGGAGTTAGCTGCATCAGGGGAAAGGCCAAGAACCAAAGTGACCCCAGCAATTACACAGCCTTCTCTTACGCCTCAGCATGCTCTCTGTTCATCATGGTGAAAGCACATTGGCAGGGAGGCATAGAAAGAAACAGGCTGTCTCCAGAGGTGAAATCCTCAGCTCTGCTTCAGTCCCTGTAAGCTGGATAAAAGGGTTAGAGCAGTAGAGAGAGGCAGGATTCCCTAGTGAAGCAAGGAAAGAAAAGAGTTGCAGGTTGCTTTCCAAGGGCTTCCTCTGAAGTTTTGTCAGAGCAGGGTGTTGGGATGAGAAGCCTCCGTGGCTTTGCTTTCAGGTGCAAAAAAAAATGTATTCTTGCTTAAATACATTTTTTCTTGCAGCAAAAATAAAGCCTTGGAGGCACAACAGAGAATTTCACTCAGGGCCTTCTTCACAGCTGCTATTCCAGTACCTCACCTACTCAGTAAATTCACACACATGCAAAATTGATGGGAGGAAAAATTGAGCAGAAAAACACATGTGCAGAAAGCAAGTATTCTTATCATCTTAACTTTAATAACAAACTCATCACTGGCAAAAGGGGACAGAGCACAGTTAAAGTCAATTCTGTTTCACCTGCTTACAGCAGAGCTGGCCTTTAGCCCTCAGTGTGTTTCCATTTTTCACCATCTAGGTCAGAGCTGCCAACTATTTGATATTCTATAGCAGAAGCATCTAGAAAATGTCACCACCAGTTGTCAGTTTGATAGAGATGCTTGTTAGAGGCTTAGCACCTTGAGGAAGCTATGCATAGGCCAGCCAAGAAGGAAGAAATAGTATGCTGCATGCTGCTATGGTTTGTTAGGGAAATAGAAAATTGTATAAATATTCAGCAATTGATTAGCTACTCCCACTAATATAAAATCACCAATCCTCAGTGAACTAAGGCAATCGTCTGCCTAAGCTGAAAAGGGACAGTGCACCCTTAGCAGGAGAGGAGTCTCTTGTGTGTGAGCAAATCCCTGATTTGCACATACAAAGTAGGTCCCTGCAGTAAATACACAGATGGATGAGGATTGGATTATTCAAGATCAGGCTCTCCTGACTGTTCTAACACAATAGGAGATTAATGGAGAAAGGATTGAGCACTTCAGGCACTCCCAAGCTGACCCTTGCACCTTCTTCTGTATGAGCTAAGAATATGTCCAGATCGTGGGACTGGTAGGCTAGCTCAGCTAGCAGTTCAGGGAAGACAGTGGTACAGGCTTCTGAGTAAGTACCTCAGAGTCTGGATGGGATTGAACTGAAGCTCATGGTGCTGCACCTTCACTGCCTTGTTTTCTAAACTATGTGGATTACAGGTTGCTCAGGTATGTCTGGGCTGCAGTCACAACACTGACTGTAGCGTGGATATCTCTTATGGGATAATTATACATGTGTCTGGAAGAGCATAACCCAGTATCAGTGTGATCTTGCATGTTGATCATGTAAATAAGCATTATGATGTGGCTTGTATGTATGGTATAAATGTAACACCAAATTAGTGCTAGATTTATCCTGCCCTGTGCACTTCAGGTATTGAAATTTTTCTCTTTTCCTAGTGGCCTCTTCATAAGGCTGCAGACAGATGTATTTCTTTTGAGTCGAGACAAAGGCCTCTTGTCCCAGAACTCTTCTCTGTTTAAATCTGCCATTAAAAAAAGGATTCAACCCCTACAAAAATGAAGGAAATAATCAGTTTTAATTGCATTTATTCTTTTCTTTAAAAGAAAACTCTATTCTGTCTTGTGAACAGGCTCAGAGTCCGTACCTTCCCCACTATGGAGGAGTTGATGTGCATTTCACTGGCATGATTGACTGCTTTAGGCAAACGGTGAAGCACAAAGGTGTGCTTGGACTCTGGAGTGGACTCACGGCCAGCCTGCTCAAGGTAGGAATTGCCTTCAACCTGTTTTCAGCCAGCCAAGACAAGCTAACGGGTGACTTGTGATCATCATAACACACATGATGCCATTCCCATTTATGCTGAGTAGCACGTTTGTAACAGAAAAAGGTATCATGAAGCTACTGAGTATATCTTGGTCTTCCTCAAAGTTGCTGCTTCTCAAATTACACCATCCTCAACAATTTTATTCCAGTCCATTTGGGAAAGGAGAGAGAGAATCTAGGGAAAACTACTAAACATAAAGACCCATATTCTCAGCTAGGGTAGATCAGCAGAGCTCTGCTGAATCAGCTCAGGACAAAGAAGAAAATCAACTCTACCATGTGCAAAATACCTCTGAGATTTCCTGTTAGGATTTAATTATTTAAAAAATCACTTTGAAGCAAAGTACAATGCAGGTCCATTTCCCCAAGAAAATACTATAATCAGGGGTGTGCTTAGCATTTTATGGAGTGTTCTGCAGGCTCCAGACTGCGTTAATTAGTTTGTGGCCAGATTCTCAGGTAGGGTAAATTAACATAACTCCATTGACTAGGAGACCAGATCAAGACATGGAGACTGATGCACCCCAGCTTTTTGAGCTCTGAATAGGGAATCTTACTGGTGACTGTAAATTAATTGTTGATTTCTATCTGTATGGTTGTTTTTACAGGTCGTCCCATACTTCGGTATCATGTTTAGCACCTTTGAATTCTGCAAGCGGGTCTGTCTCTACAGAAATGGTTATATTGAATCTCCGTTAAGCTACAAGCTCACTCCTGGAGTGGACCAAAGTTTACAGCCACAGGAACTGCAAGAATTGAAGCTGCTTCGAAGAGGAAACTTCGAGTCGAGGAAACTTCAAGCCAAGGAAACCCACTCTTGAAAACTGAGCTGGGAAGCGCACGGCCTGGATGGTAGGCTAATATCATTCTGAATCAGCTCCACAATATTAAGAAAGCATAGGGTAAAGGAGGGTGTACTGAGCTATAGGTACCAGCCCCTCACTGTGGGACTGAAACACCTGTGTCAGACATTCATGGGTGTTGTAACTCGCGTAGGAAATGGACACAAGCTTACCTGCAAAGGAAAGACACAAACATTTTTGAACTACTACAGTACTGGAACTTAAAAACAACTCAGTGGAAGTGTTTTTAAATGTCAAATAGCCTTTTAATACTAAAGTCATTTGCAAAGAATGAGAGAGCTGAGAGATAAGCATGAATTGTAACTTAGCCCAAAAATCATTAGGGAATAGTAAATCTGTTTTTAAAATCCCAGTGCTCCTCGGGGCACTAGCGTCCGGAATAGTTACAAACAATAACTAGACTCCCTATCATGTGAGTGTATTGACCGAAATCTGTCCGTCTGAGATCCCATGTGGATGTGGCATTCTGAAGCTGCAGCTCTGTTCCCGCACAATTCACACCTCTGCTAATCCTCCCAATTCTTATTTTCAGCTTTTTGTAAAAGTTGCTTGAAAACAGTTGAATTTTCTACGAGTCCCTCTTGCAAACAAAGGGGAAATACCCTGCAGCTGTGCTCTTACCAAAAAAGAATCCTCATGTGTGCGGTGCGCTGAACTGACAATCTAACAAATCTAAGTACATGTTAAAATATCTTCTCACTCCCTTGTCCCCCCCTAGAATGCCACTGCCTGTACCTGAATCACTGAAAAAAGCAGCACTGTTTGTACGTTTTATTTGCTTTAACTACTGAACATTGCCTGAGAAATGCAGCTACCACATGGCTTAGCTGTCAGAGCCAACATCCTATCAATGTTTTTTCAGTATTTTATATTAAATTAATATTTTGGAATAAAAGATATGATCAAATGTTGAATCCTGTGCTATATTATATTTGCCCACTGCAACCTGAGATTTGAGTACAATAATTCCTTTTGACTCTTGTGATCTGAATCAAAATGTTTCCATGCTTCTTCTAGTTTCTTTCCTTTCTCACGTCCTTGTGGCAAGGTATTTAGCAGACTTTGCAGATTCACTGGAATCTAACATGGCTGCACCATGAGCACTTGTGCTATGGCCTCAAAGCTTTTGACCTCTGGACTTCCAGTCACTTGCCCCAGTGTCCCTGCTAGCAGAGCGGACTTTCTCCTAGATATGAAACTGGAATGCTGCACTGGAAGGACCAGTTTACTGGTAGCATAAATGTCACTAGTAGGCACTTGCTTGGCCACTGAAAGCTGATCCTGATTTTCCTGGGAGAAGAGCAAAGCTTCTCTGTGCATTGGTGGGGCATCCAATTGTAGCTGGCACAGAGTGCCTGAATTCAGGCACCTCACTGCCTTTGTGGAGCATTCAGGCTTTCAGAGGCAAAGCGCGCTAGGAAAAAAATAGAGCTTGTCCATGGAAATTTATAGCAGAAGGCAGCATCAGAATTCAGTCTTGTATTCAAGGAATGAAGCTTTTGAGAGCAGGAATAATAGTGGCCTTGTAGTATACCGTCACAGGGCACTAAGGTGCCTGCTTCTTTAAGAGCAGAATCTGCCTAGAGAGAGGGCCAGGCAGAAACCCCACACAGGTGCAGGTTACTATGGCAGCAGGCTAACAAGGGAATTAGCCTGCACTTGCACGGGGTCAGCTGGCCAGAAGAAGGCAGGGCCCTGGGCAGTATAAAACCCAGGGCTGAGGCCAGCAGGGGTTAGTTCTCTGGCAGCAGCCAGGGGAAGGAGCCTGCAGAGAAGAATTGCCCAGCGCCACCTGGTATGCTGCTCACAGGACTAATGGGGCTCCCAGAGCTCACCAGGTATCCTGGGCTACAGGGTACTTAATGCTTGGGGAGAAGTTTGCCTCTTTTAAAGAGACAGAGTGCACCCTGCACTGTTTGTATTACGTTATAGCCCAGGGGCTTGTGTTTTCCATCGTTATTTAGACCGGTGGACTGGGCTGAGGCTATTGGGAGACCTCATTGGGGCACACTACAGTGCGGGGAGCCCAGTGCCAGCGAGGGTGCAGAGCCAGGGCTGCGGGGAGCCCAGTGATGAAGGGAGGCTAAGTTATATCAAGGCCTCAGAGGGACAACTTTTTAATACCATCTGCGAAGCATGGGGCATGATAAAGGGGCGGCTTTGGAGTTATGCATCTAGCCCATAAGGCTTGGGGTGTCCTGTGAGGTACTTCCTTAGAGAGGGACCCAGTTAAGGGGTCTAAGAACCCACACGGCTTAGTGGGATCCACCAGAACCATGACTGCATAGCGTCTTGAGGGCAGCCTCCCTATCTAATGTCTATTATCTTAACCATCAAGATGTGCCAGGAAAGAATAGAAGGCACCCGTGGGCCGAAGCTAGCAAGGCCACAGGACCCTAGGGGTATCACGGCTGTCCCTAGGGACCCCACCCTTTGACATACATCTATGCCGAGAGCTGTCCACATGCTGCATAGTGCATCCCACCAGCCTGAGTCACACGACCTGCCCTTCTTCCATCCACATTACAACATTGTGTATTATAACACATACCAAAGCTGAGACTCGCATATAACACTACAAATGAATCCCAGCTGGGTGGGCTCCAGATCCTGGTCAGGGAAGGTAAGCAAGCCAGAGTTGTCTGTGTGATTGGCATGCTGAGTGTTTGTTTGCTGGGCTGTTTGGGCATGTGCTTGGAGCAGCTGGGAGTGCTGCTAGGTGGATGATTGCTCCCTGCATCTGACAAAAGCCCAAACAAAGGGGCAAAGCCAGTTCAGGTCCAGAAGCGTATAAAAGGTGATTCCCTTGGGGACCAAGGAGGGAGTGGACAGGGACAGCAAACAGGGAAGTTTGCAGATCAGTTCCTGCCTCTTTGAAAGGTAGGATCATGTCTTTAAATAAGAGTAACTAACCTATGTATATTTAGTGTAAGTAGCTACAACTCAGCAGTTAGACCAATACTTAAGCCCCTTGTTTAACTAGAGTCCAGAGCGAGGGGGAGTTTGCTAGGGAGACTGCCTGGAAACTCTCTCTCTTTCCTTCCTTCGCTGTAAGCTTGGTGAGAAGAAGCAGGTCAGCAGGGAAAAGGGAACCTTTGAAGACCAAGGAGCAGTGAACAGGTCAGCTTACAGGGAGCTGGCTAGGGAAGGCCTGCTTGGAGAGAGGGGCAGAAGAGAGGCGGCAGGTTTAAGAGACCCAGACAGATGGCTGGAGGATGCTGCAATGCCAGATCCACTGCCAGCTCTTCCTGTGCTTGCACCTGTGAGGTGTCTGTCTAGACAGGACTGTTCACTGTCAAAGCTTCCACCCAGGTCCCGGTTTAGCCAACACAGCCTCACGGCACTGCAGCCCAGCCACACAGCCTGCCAAGGTGGAAGGATGGAGAGGGGCTGCCTGCAAGATGCCTGCTGCCTGTCACCACTGATTGGCTGAGAGGCTGCCTGTTGTGTGGCCATGCCGCTCTCCACCAATCCGTGATGGGGGGGTGAGGCTACATGATGCAACACAGCCTTTGCAACCAATCAGCAATGAGGGGTGGGGCCATATGATGGACAGCCTTGCAGTCAATCAGCAGCAAGGGGTGGAGCCACTGGGATCCCTTGGCCAATCAGTGCTGAGAGGTGGCAGCCATCTTGCCAGCAGCCCTTCATGCCAGCAGCCCCCCTCCTTCCTTCCACCCTGGTGGGCTGTATGGCCAGACCGCAGTGTCATGAGTATGGTTGGCTCCTTCTAAGGAGCCAGCATTTTATTGTACCATGCAGGCATGGGGGAAGAAGCGGCCACCACACACAGCCTGTGAAAATGGTGGCTGGCCCTGGGATTTGCCCACAAAATCAGCTGGCTAGCTCCTTGAGTAAGGTAGACCCCTATAGAGCACCAGACCAGGGGGATGAAGTGGATGAGGCTTTCTTTAAACAGCTAATGGAAGTTTCTAGATCACAGGCCCTGGTTCTCATGGGGGATTTCAATCATCCTGACATCTGCTGGGAGGCAATACAGCAGTGCGCAGGCACTCCAGGAAGTTCTTGGGGAGTGTTGGGGACAATGTCCTGGTGCAAGTGTTGGACAGGCCAACTAGGGGCCATGGTCTTCTTGACCTACTGCTCACAAATTGAGAAGAATCAGTGGGGGATGTAGAAGTGTATGGCAACTTGGGCAGTAGTGACCAGGAGATGACTGTCCAGGATCCTGAGAAAAGGAAGGAAGGAAGGAAGGAGAACAGCAGAGTATGGACCCTGGACTTCAGAAGAACAGGCTTCAGCTCACTCGGGGGAACTGAAGGGCAGGATCCCCTGGGAGGCCAGTCTAAGGGAGCTGGCTGTACTTTAAAGAAACCTGAGGAATGAACCATCCTGATGTGCAAGAAGACTAGCAAGTATAGCAGAAGACCAGCTTGTCTTAGCAGAGAATTATTCAGTGATCTACACCACAAAAAGGAAGCTTACAAGAAGTAGAAACTTGGATAGATGACTAGGGAGGAGTGTAAGAGTATTGCTAAGAAAGGCCAAAGTGCAAATAGAGTTGCAGCTAGCAAGTGACATGAAGGGTTTCTACAAGTATGTCAGTAACAAGAGGAAGATCAGGGAGAGCGTGAGTCCCTTACTGAATGTGGCAGTTGATGCAGAAAAGGCTGAAGTACTCAATCCCTTTTTTTTTTTTATCTCAGTCTTCACAAGCAAGGTCAGCTTCTAGACTACTGTTCTTTTCTAGTCCTACACTTAAGACAAAACAATCCCATGCACCAGTACAGGCTGGGGACTTACTGGCTAAGCAGCAACTCTACAGAAAAGGACATGGGGGCTACAGCAGATCAAGGAAAGTAATTATTTTCCTCTATACAGCCCTGGTGAGGTCACATCTGGAGTACTGTGTCCAGTTTTGGGTCCCCCACTACAGAAAGGGTGTGGACAAATTAGGAATAGTTCAGCAGAGGGCAATGGAAATGTTTCGGAGGCTGGGAGACATGACTTCTGAGAGGCTGAGGGAACTGGACTTATTTAGTCTGGAGAAGAGAAGACTCGGGGGTGGGGATTCAATAGCAGCCTTCAACTCCCTGAAGGGTGGTTCCAAAGATGGAGCTGGACTGTTCTCAGTGGTGGCAGATGACAGAACAAGGAGCAATAGTGTCAAGTTGCAGCAAGGGAAGCGTACATTAGATCTTAGGAAAAACATTCTCACTAGGAGGGTAGAAAAGCACTGCAACAGTATACCCAGAAAGGTGGTGGTATCTCCATCCTCAGAGGTTTTTAAGACCCGGATAGACAAAGCTTTGGCTGGGATGATCTAGTTGGGGATAGTCCTGCTTTGAGCAGGGTGTTAGACTAGATGACCTCCTGAACCTAATTTTCTATGATTCTATGGGCAGGAAATATGGGCATTGCCACAAGGCACACTCATTCCTAATTCCTAGTGTGGGCATACCTTTCTGACTGAGATCTCACAGGACTCCTGTAATATAGGGGAGTATTATTGAGCCCCTGTTGCGTATGGGTAAAGATGGGACCGAGATCAGCCTTGAGGTAAGCTCATGCATGGGCTAGAATTTGAGAGAACTGGACTGAGCTAGGCTGGGATTTCAGAGACCTGACTCTACCAGGGCTGCCCTATAAGTCACTGGAGGAGCCCAGACTGCAATTTATACCTGTTACTTCCCTACCCTCCAGGCAGTCTCACAGGCTGTGCCACTTCCCTTGTTTTAGAAGGGCAGATTTCTTCTTTACAGCGTTAAGTCTTAGCCCCAGAAGGGGCAGAAGCTCAGAGGCACAGGCCCAGGACTACCAGCCTAGAGCAACTGGAGCCTGGAACAAGTGCTAAGAGTGGAAAAGCTGCCTTGGTACATGACTCTCAACACTGACTAAGGCACGTTAATTTCTGTAGTCTTCCTTAAAAGCTAGTCGGCCTGCTGTGCAGACAAGATTCAGTCCTAGGACTTGTTCAGCCAGAACGTCTTGATCAGTTCTGCTCCCTGCCCATTTTCTGACAATGGCTTTTCCTAACTTTGCTCTTCCTAATTCTTGTTGCCTGAAAGAAAAGACTTCCCCAAATTGATAACACTATTTTTCCGCACATGTCAACCCTATAAAGGGGGCACAGTGTGGTTCTGCAGCTGCAGCACTGGCCTAGGAGTTCAGACCTGAGTTCTAGTCCTGGCTCTGCCACTGACTGACCTTCTGGGTAACCTATAGTTTCCTTCCCCTCTCTGTGCCTCAGTTTTCCTTTGTACAAAATGAGGATGATGATGAGACCAATCTCCTTTGTAAAGTACTCTGAGATCTCTGGGAATGAGAATGTGTCATTACCTCACACTGAGAGCTCCAGGTTGGTAATCTGTGAGTGAGTGGGGAAGCAACCGGACTCTCAAAGTGTTCTTACTTGGGTGAAACACTCATTCTCACATTATACATTACGATTTTTACACAAATTGGAAAGGTTTAATAAAGGAATAATCCTCACGGTGAAAAATGGCCAATTACTTGCTATAAATGATTGCTAGAATGAGTCAGTCGGTTGCCTATAACCTGCTCCTGATGTGCCTCTGACACTTTACTCATATTACAGCATGCTTATAAAATCTATCAACTATTTATTAACCCTCTATTAATACAGAGTAAGTGACCACAAGCGCCACAAAGTCATGCAATACCTCCAAGGATATAGGTAGAGTATTTCCTGCGGCACGGCGGGGAATACTGCTTGAAAAGCAAAAGAACACGGCACGGTCGTGCAAGAAGTGAAGAACACCCTGGCAGCCTGGCACGGCAGAGAAAGCTTGGGGGGGGGAGTCAAAGCGAGTTGATATTTAGACCGAGCACCAGAGTCGGTGCCTAAGGAGTTTGGGGGACGTAGAACAAGTGCCCCAGGTCTGTTGCAACAACCTCATCTGACAGCCATGCTGTCCATGGGGGGAGGTAGGGATGGCTGGTGGTTTGATTAGATACATGGACATCATTTATATAGATTGATGTGTATAGATAGATGTGTATGTATGTATATAGATATAGGTGTATATGTATGTATGGGGGGTGTGGATAGATTTTTTTTTTTTTTTTTTTTTTTAAGGAAAACTTTTCATGTTCCCAGACAAATCAATTCCAAATCCGTGAGTGGTTCAAGAACCAAATGTGGCTCTTCTCTCCGCAAACATCCCCGTGGGGGCGTCCTACGTGCAGGCCCAAGCCCGGAGCTTGGGGTTCGGCTGCCCCCGAGTTTCGCTCGCCCTCAGAGCAAGCCAGGGAGGAGTCTCCCACTTCCATAAAGCCAAGATGTTCCCGCTGGAAAGGAAAGTGGGAGGTGAACTGTACATTACCTCCGCGGCACTACCCCGCGCCAGAAAAGCGGTTATCCCCGGCCCCTAGGAAAACCGCCTGAGTGGTCGCGGTTTACACGGACGTGGTTCCTCTGGGATCCTCAACCCCTCCAGGTCGGTGTGCGGCCTAGGACCAGCGCGTGCCCCGGGAGCGCGGGCGCAGGCCCAGCCCGGCCTTCCCGGCGCCCCTCGCGCCCGCTCAGCCTCCCCCGCCGGGCTCCAGTTGCTATGGAGACAGCGGGGG
>NW_005842316.1:177142-199290 GCF_000455745.1 Alligator sinensis
AAGGCCTTCCGGGGCGGGCGGGTTGGCCCCCGCCATCTCCAAGCCCGCCGTCGCCCCCATCGAGCGGGTGAAGCTGCTGCTGCAGGTGAGCGGGAGCGAGGCCGGGCATCCCCCGCCCCAAGGTCGCGGCAAGGAGAGGGCGCGGCCCGGCGCTCGGCGCTGTCCCTGAGCCCGGGGCAGCCGTGACCTTCCCGGCAGGGATGCAGGAGCTGGCCCCGCTCCCATCGGCACGGGGCATGGCCTGGCGGGGCGGGGGTCTCCTCTAAACCGGCTCCGTCCTGCTCCCGCCCCTCCTCGCTGGGCTCTGGGGCTGCACGGAGCCAGCCCGAGCGGAAGATGCTGCCCTTGCCTCCTGCCCTTGAGCCCGAAGAGAGGCGGTGGTAGGCCTGGATGGGGACGGCGCTCCCCGAGCTGTCGCAACGGGCCGGGGATGCAGCACGCTGGAGCTGTGCAGGAATCGCCGCTGCGTACAGGAAGCCACGCTGAGCAGGAAGAGGGCCTGTTGGCTTCCTCGCCGGCTGAGGGAGCCCTGCTGGGTTTTTTGTCCTCTGGCTCAGTTCGGGTTCACGTGGTGCAGATGCCTGGGTGTTAACCTAGCGAGGCTTTGGGATGCCTGTTCCCAGGGCCTCTCTGGCATCTTGCATTTATTAAATACCAATAAAGTGGCAGGTCTCCATTTTCAAGACAGATTTGCTGGGTTGTTTGTTTTTTTTAGTGTAAAGTGGTTTCATCTGTATAGTAAGGTGGTCACTTCAGGACCGAGTTGGATGCTAATGGTGAAATGCAGGTGAAAGCAAACTCCACTTAGCGGAAACTATAGACGCTTCTTGTGGTCTTCTTTACTAGCATAAAGATGCCTTGGTAAGGAAGCAAGTGATTATTAATCCAGCTTCTCCTAATGTCCCACAGGTGCAGCATGCAAGCAAGCAGATCACGGTAGAGAAGCAGTACAAGGGCATCATTGACTGCGTTGTCCGTATCCCCAGAGAGCAGGGCTTCTTGTCCTTCTGGCGTGGCAACTTGGCCAATGTGATCAGATACTTCCCAACTCAGGCCCTCAACTTTGCTTTCAAAGACAAATACAAGCAGATCTTCCTGGGCGGTGTTGACAAAAGAACCCAGTTCTGGCGTTACTTTGCTGGTAACCTGGCATCTGGTGGCGCGGCCGGTGCTACGTCTTTGTGTTTCGTCTACCCTCTTGATTTTGCCCGAACCCGTCTGGCAGCTGACGTCGGTAAAGCTGGAGCTGAAAGAGAATTCAGAGGTCTTGGTGACTGCCTGGTGAAGATCTTCAAGTCTGATGGGCTGCGGGGCCTTTATCAAGGCTTTAATGTGTCTGTGCAGGGTATCATCATCTACAGAGCTGCCTATTTTGGCGTCTACGACACTGCTAAGGGTAAGTTCTTTGTCTCAATGTAAGGTAGCTCAGAGGCCAAATAGGAGTCCTTCCCCACTGTGAAAATAGCCTAGAAAAACTAAGTAGCTGGCTAGTATCATTGTGCTGATTTTTGGTCTTCCTAACTTGAACCGTACCCCCTTCCCTCCTGTAGGAATGCTTCCTGACCCAAAGAACACCCATATTTTCATCAGCTGGATGATTGCTCAGACAGTTACTGCTGTTGCTGGGTTGACCTCCTATCCATTTGACACTGTGCGTCGTCGCATGATGATGCAGTCTGGGCGTAAAGCAGGTATGTTTCCAATTTCCTTGTAGGATGCCTTGTAGGGTGGATGGCTAGAACTCTCCACGGAGACTTGCTAGAATTGGGTGGAAAGTAATGCACATCTGGAGGCAAGCATGTCTTTAAATGCCAGGTTCTGGAAGGGGTGGTGGGCTATTTCAGTTGTAGGATCTTGTATCTAAACATTGGAATGGGTTGTCGGAGAGACTCTCTCCTCTTTAATGCCTTGTTGCCTTAATGCAACTACCACTTGGCTACACCTTTAGATACTTCATGGGAGTATGATGTAGTGTGCTGAAGACTGGTACTCATTCATTGATGTAACAATTGATGGGCAAGTGTTGCCTGTTGCTGTCAGAGGTAACACTGCAAGTAAATGGCTGAGCCAGGATTGGAACTTAAGAGCTCTTCTCCATAGACAACACTGTTACTGCTGTTGACACTGCTGTTTTAAATTTAAAAAAAAAACCAACCTGAAACGGAACAGAATGGTGCACATGGCATAACCCATCAGGATGCTGTAGCAGCAACATAACTTTGGAGGGACCCTGTAAATGAAAGTCTCTGTTAAAATACAGACTCTGAAATGTATGTTAAATACAGTTGATCTCTTGTCTATTCCCATCAGTGTTTACAACTGTAGCCAAAGACCTTTCTTTCCTAAAGGGCACACATGTTAAGACTTTCTCCTTGGAGTGGCAAAACTGGGAGCCTTAAGCCATTGTCCCTTTGTGCTTGATACACTAACCACCTCTATCTTCCACAGCTGACATCATGTACTCTGGTACAATTGACTGCTGGCGAAAGATTGCTCGTGACGAAGGTGGAAAGGCATTCTTCAAAGGTGCATGGTCCAATGTCCTCAGAGGAATGGGTGGTGCTTTTGTCTTAGTCTTGTATGATGAAATCAAAAAATTCACTTAAGTTATTTCCCATTGTGAACTGGCATGTTGTATTATGTAACTTACTATGACCATTCATGGACTGTATCAAAACTGTCTAGTTATCAGCTACAGCTGGTGGCTAAACTGGTTGGCAAAGGGTAAGGGGAGGGTCAATTGCCTGACCTTGGCTCTTGTATCAAGTCATTCCCCTGATGGGACTCAAATGTGGTTTCTATTTCAGTCACTCCTGTTTAACAAGTTTAAAGAAATTAAAAAAGAAAAAACATCTGAAACAAATTATTTTGTGTTTTGTATGCTTTTTTGCAGCTACTAGTAGGAGGGTTGTGGGGGAAGGAGCTGAAACATTCAGTTGCACATGGTGGCAGGGGGAATACAGTCTGGGTGCATATGAATATGTAACACACACTCATTTTAATACTTCTCTAGTAAGTAATTCAGGGATCAGAAATGGGACTGTAGCAAACCCTGTTCTTAAACTGGGGGAAAGGGATTGTCCCCTTCACAATCTCAACTGTCAGTTTTGACAGTCCCAGCATATACTTTTTTTTGTTTGTTTGTTTGTTTTTTCTTCTTAACTGAATCTTTGATTTGTACAGAGCTCTATTTCTAGCCTAAACAAGGTAGTTGCTAGTATTTGCACTAACATCAGCTGGAGCACAGGGAAGTAGCAGTTTAAGTGTCAGTAGTCTACTTTCTCCAAACAAAACAAGCACCTTAACTGTTAACTTGCATGTCTCTGAAGTGGAGTTCCTACTAAGATGCTTTTAATAGGGATAGAAAATTACAAATCTAGTGGGAGGACTAGCAATGGGAGCTAACGTAAGTGCCACTAGCTTAAAAAACAAAACTCAACTTGGACACACCCACATTCAGTGCCAGGCTTAGGCAACATCTGCTCCTGAGAGAGCAGCTGTGCTGCAAAGCCTGCCTGTGCTTATGTGGCTGTAGCATTCTTCAAGGGTAGTGCTGGGCTTACTAATATCAGGTTGATCTTATTTTCCTGATGAAGTGTGTGAGGCCATGGAGGAATCATGGAAGATAATGGAGGATTATTGGCACCTTAGTTTACACCATATAGTGGGTGGGTTACCCAGTAAGTTGCTCTGGGTTTTGGCCCTCCTCCCCTGGTAGATCAGCTGGCCTATATACAAAGTGTGGGGATGCCTCTCACCCTTAGTTCAGGGAAATGATGTCCCTCAGACACCGCTGACAGACAATCCGGCCTCTATCTGCAACTTGGTTGTCTGTTGGGAGTTCTTACCTAACATGCCTGGTGAAGTGGTCTGAGCCAGGGACCTACCCATCATTTTCCCTTGCAGAGTTCTAGTAACTGTTCCTATTTGTGAAGTTAATCCATGTCATGTGGATTATGGAGGACACAGCCCCACTAATCATGGTCATAATCTCTAGACAGACGGCACATGGAGCATAGTCACTCTTGGCTGACCTGTGCACTAGGACTCCCAGCTCTCAAAAATGCTGCTGAGCAGCTACGCTACAACACAGGCATGCTCTCTGCTGTAAAAATTCTTCTAGTCCAGACATGCCAGCAGTGGCAAGGAATGTGACAACATGAAAAAGAGGCAATTGGTCATATGGTGGTACCAGGGATCTGGGTAAGCCACAATGCATACCCCAAACGACCTAAGAGCCTTTGCTTTCAAGGGGAAGACTCTATAGGCATGCAAGAGATGATGGTGGGAAAACAAGAGCAGGTCATTGAAAACTGGTCCTTGTTGTGGCTTGGTACTTTGACCCAACCAGCAGCTGGGCTTTAATCACCCCAAAAGACCACTTTTCTACTGGTGAAATGCATGTTACGGATCAGCCTGGTTGGATCCCCTTTTGCACCCCTTTCCTCCTCTAGCCTCCTTAGAAGCACTTGCTTCTTATCAGCTTCTGCCTTGCCAAGCTTTTCTGGGTAATGTCAAGGGTCTCCCAGAAATGCTGCTTGGGAGGTTCTTGCTGGCATGTGGATTAGCTCACTGGGGCAAGTGAAACATTTACTGTCAGCCTGAGAGGTGGAAATGCAAGGCTGGAAAATTGCCAGGATGAGAGTAAGTGTTCTATTTACTTTCCAAGTGGCTTTGCACATGTAGGATGCTGCTGAGCCTGACTCAACTGGAGCAGGACAGTGTCAGAACCTGGTTTCTTCAGCTGTAAAGTCAAGAGTAGCCAAGTCCTGTTCATCCATTTTATGTGATTGGCTTGGTACATGGGGGCTGAGATTTTATTGAACTCAAAACAGCATCAAGAGTACCAGGTACGTTTAATAGAAATTATGCAGGTATTTCACAGCCTGCCTACAAAACTTTTTCTTAGTGGGTAAGAGTACTAGCAACTGAAGTTGTCTCTCTTTCACCAGCAGGAAATGCCGGCAGTGGTATCAAAAGCTTCCTTAATGCTGCTCTTAACATGTCTCCACCCTGGTCTAGGGCCTTCGGGGAAATTCAGTCTCCCAACACTTGGCCTCCTTTGGTGAAACTGTATTAGTAACAGTTAGCTCATACATAGAACTCGTTGTCTCTAGATCTCAGGCTACCTTGTGAAGGAAGCCAATATCATTTTTCTCATTTTACAGAGGGGGAAACTGCAATAGTCAGTTATGTCCATTATGATGCAGTTTTTAAACAGAATTTTCCCATCAGGAATATTAAAAATATCTATTTTTTGTATTTTACTTCCATGTGGCTGTTTAATCTAACTGGGGAAGACTGATTGGCTGAGGGTGTCTGCATATCACCATCCTTAATCGTGTAGTATGGCTTTGATCTTTAACAGAACTAAGGTTCCCAATGTCCTGCTCACTAGAATGGATGGGGACAACCTTGTGGCAGGCCAGCGGCTGGAAATCCTCTGCTGACAAGGTGTTGACGCAGAAAGGCTCCGCAAAGGGTCATGTTAAATATTTGCTCGTTGCTCTGGAAGGCTGAGCCTGGCGCTAAATGTTTGACATAGCAATGTGCTTAAGGCAGGCCAAGCCCTTCCTACTGACTCCTCCCAGCTTTCACTTTCCTCTGTAAGAGCAGAGCTAGCAAAGCTATGATTCATTCCAGTGCTGGATCACTGTGTATTTGGACTCTGCTTTTTCATTCACTGAAAGGGCACATTGCCAGCCCTACAGCTGCACGCTATCCCTTCCTCAAGTCTGACATCCACGTGGCAGAGCAGTGAAGGAATCATGGGCACAGTGTATTCCCAACTTGATAGCTGGACATAAGGATGAGCCATGAGGTTCAGTATGGTCCAAAGACCCTCAAGCACCGGGAACTGGGCTGTGCCACTGTGGGATCCTTTAGCATAACAACAGCTAGAGACCTTTACAAACAGAACAGAAAATGACTCAGCTTTGTTCCACTCTACAACTCTGTAGTAGGTGAGGAGTATCATTCTCCTCTGCCTACCCTCTGGTTGCCAAGGTTGTGAGCAACAAGCATGAATTGGGACAGGTTGTAATGTTGCAATCCCTCCCGCTCTAAGTACACTAGCTCTGGAACAGGGCTGCATTGGCGTGTTGCTGAATGCAGGCTAATAAATCCTGCTCCTCAGCCATAATGTGGCTCTGTTCATTCTGTTCTGGAACTAACAGGTGTGGAGCAGCCTGGGATATCTCTGCAGTACTACCTTGCACCATGGAGACATGCCCTCTCTTCAGGGGTCACAATAACCAGAGACATGTTCCTTTCAACTACATGCAGAAATGGGGTCCAGGCTAAGTTGCAATGGTCTTGAAGCTTATCATGACTGGATAAAATCTGGAATGGTTAATGCTCTTGTGCTGTTCCAAACCATTGTTCAGCACACCTCGAAGTATCTGCGGAGGAGAGAGGCAGGGACGCAGGACAACTTGCATCTTGAGATGAGTTATTTTTGAGCCTCAGAACCTCTGCCAGTTCTGTACTTCCCCCCATGGGCAGTGGACTGCATATTCATGAAAACCACCTCTGTCACAACCTCGCAGTCCCTACTAGAAGGCAGAAGTACTGACGTATCATCGTGCGTGCACTTCATTGCTAGCCCTGGCCACTGATTAAAGACACTAATTGGAAAATCCGTGTGCAACTGGATTGACTACACAAGAGCCTGGAATGAATTACATGAGACAGGCCCCTGATTTCTTCCTCATCCCCTTCCCCTCTCTGTGTTGTTTTAAGAGGCTGGTCTGCAGATCCAGGGCAACCTAGAGGTTTTCCCTTTAAGCTTCATTGTCATGTGCTCTGAAGAAGGGGAGGTGTCTGTCCTCTGGGGAACAATCAGGGGTGGACTTTCCAGTTCTGTGAGATCAACACCTATTACTGTACTCTGTATTCTGGAGAGTATCCAACTTGTGCATGTGCAATAGGACACCACGCACTGCCTACCACAAGATCCCTTGTCTTTCTTTTCTACAGGCAACAGGAAGGCTATTTATATGCGGAGAAAGATAAAGCAGCCTCCTTCGATGAGGCAGCTTTATAGCAAGAAGGAGACCAGAGCATATAGCTGCAATTGGTGATTGTCTTTTGAAGGCTAGAGGCCATTTCCTCAGGTCTCTAGAGCTGGCATGAATACAATTAATTAGTAGTAGCGTTAGACTGTTAGTCATGCCTACAAGCAACCAGCAGTTGTTCTAGAGAGGATCTACAAAGACTGAATGGAAGACAGTCCCTGAATCCCAATCAAGCACCTCCCCAACAAGGAGCATGCTCTCTGCCTGCAGGTAACTTGAAGAAGAGCACCTGGTGCCTGAAGTCTTGTCCAACATCTCTCCCAACTCTACTGGCAGACCAATAAAACAGATCATCAAACCCCTTGCTTCTTGTGCAACCCAATAAGCCAATTCTAGAATTTTAAAATAATTATTTTATGTTATAGAGTCCCATGGATTCACTTACTTGTTGTATGGCACAGTTACAAGCTACAAAGACACTCAAATGGCAGATTTCAAATCCAGGGGCTATGGACTCAGAGTTTTGACTGGACTGCTATAGACATGTGGGTCAGCTGCCAAGTGTAGACTGAGATTCAGATTGAAGCTTTTCCAGCATTTAGGAGGGTTCGGCCCTGATTCTGGAATTGTATCCCAGAGTTCTGATGCAGGCTGATTTACAGGTTGGAAAAGGAAAATATCCCCATTGACCTTAGTCATCTCTGGTTCAGAACCGAAGTCTCATCCCCTTTGCTTCAGGGTTATGAACTCTTCTTTGCATTTGTTGTGGTGTCTAATGCCCTTATTTGTCCAGTATTTACCAAAGTGACTCAATAAATACAGAAAATTAGCATTTGAAAGTGTTAGTAAGAGGCACCTTTCACTGCCTACAGATACCTTTGAGTCCCAAGTGTCTTGTTAAAAAAGTGCTTTGAATCTAAGCTTTTCAGGGCAGATATTAATGTCCCTCCATTTTAAATCATTCTACTTTGTTCTGGTTGTTGTTAAATGTACAGACTGAAAATGGAAAGTAGCCAAGGCAACCCAGCAAATGAATGAAACCTAATTAAGAATCTAAAATCACATGATATTGTTTGGCTCCAGCAGTTTTATGTCACTATAGCTGTCATAAATCAAGACCAGATACAATCAGGAAAGTCAACCACAATCTAAAATATCCAAAGACTTTTCAAAAGTGATGAGAGGGGGAGCCTAATCTAAGCTGCCAAACTTCTAAAGCAAAACCACAGTCTGCAGTTGTGATCTGTCTCAGCAGCTTGGGATAAACTGATGTGAGCGGTCATTTCTCCTGGCCCTGGATCATTATTTTGATCCCCTTGATTGCTATTAAGGCTTGAATATGCGATGTGTACCTCCAAACACAGAGCCCAGACCACCAGCTGTGGGCTGCTTCTGTGTGCTTGGTCTCTAGCCCTGCAATACTGTTGTAAGAACTGACGTGGATGCTATAATGTGTAGGTAAGGAGTAAGAAAGCAATGTACTTATAAACTTGCCCCTCTCATGCAGAGGTGGCCGGCCAAACAAAAACATTCAAGACCCAGTATTATATGAGTAACAGCCTTTGTCTCTGGCTTATTCAGGAATGAATAGCACTGATATGTCATCATCAGTGAGTCAGGATTGTCGAAACCTCCCCCACTATAGGTGTTCTCTCTCTGCTTCCACTGCTGCCGGGCTCCATTATGCAATATTTTTGTTTATGTAAAACATGTTGGGTCAGACTATTCCCCAAGGTCAAAACTTTCTCCTGAGAGCAATCCCAACGGCCTCCCCAGGGCCAGCAGTGTAAGGGCTGCCCTATCTCCCCTTGGGCCCTTTCCATTCGCAATGAGGACAGCCTTGCTCTGCAAGCAGGCACATCCCAGCCAGCACAGGAGGAGAGGGAAGCATCACGAGCGATACCCAAGGACTGATTGTAGGAATTATGGAATGCACTGTAATCATGCAGCAGGTGAGCCCCAGTGCAGCTTATAGTAGACCTGGGCCCCATCCCAACCCATCTTGTTGCTATGGCCCTTTCAAGCCTTCAGGCAGCTGGAGAAGAGCTGGACATGACAATGCTCCAGGCATGGTTCCTCCTGGCTCAGGCTTAAAATGCCTGGGGGAAACCTGGGGTAAGTTTTCTGCGTCAGGGGCTTTCTTGCTGGCACAAACAAATGTGAACTGGGGCCTGGAGGACAACTTCCAGTGTAAGGTAGGATAGGATATGTACAAAGGTGGCAGACTCAAGCCTTCCACTAGCTTTTAAGTTCTGGGCTGAAAATGAACCACCACCAAACAGGTTCAGAGTTAAGACCCTAGCTGAAGAGGCTGTCTGAACTCACAGGCCCAGGGCAGCCACTACTCCAGCTTGCCCCAACTGAGATTTCTGTACTAAGCTGGTTTTTAAAATCCCCAGGCCTAGTACAAATGTCTCAGCGGTCTCCTTTAGAAAACAATACCAGCGTGGGAGTTAAACAAATTCGGCACTCTCCCTATGTGGGGTTTGTGCCCAAACCCGGCCTCACCACGCACTGGGTCTAGGGAACTGACGCTGACCTAAATCTACCTGCGTTGTCCAAGCTGAACGAAAGGCAAAAGAAAACATAAAGAGTAGGCAGATCTACTGCCTGAGTGCAGTAGGAAAGCACTACTCTCCCTGGAGGGTTGGGAGGAAGAGTCCTACTGAAGGAGACAGGCTTTGGGAAGACAGTCTTGCTGGCTCTGCTGATCTTGGAACTACAGGCCTGCTTCACAGCTCAGTGAAGTGGATTAAAAAACTCCCACTGATTTCTCTGGGCTCTGACCCAGACCCATTATGTGCGAGAAACAAGAGAATGATTCTGCGCTGCAGCCTTTTGGCCTTCTTTACACACACAAGTTGTAGCACTTTAACTACAGCAGTACAGCAAAAGGGGGACAGATTCCTATCATGGACACAGTCATTGTAAATTGAAATAAAGGCCCTCTGTGCCTGTGGCGGAGAGCAATAAAATACTTTGCGGTGATGAATCATTTATTTCTTAATCATAGTAGTTTGCTAATTAAAATATCTTCACAGTCACAGTGTCTCCAAGACATTTAAAGAGCTTGGCTGTGCCAGGTACACTAGTATTATTGGCAAAGATGCCGAATGTGAGTCCCCCTGGTTAGAAAAACTACTGCCAGGTCTAAAGAGCTTAGCGCAGGAACTGCATGAAGACCTGCTACAATTAGGAGAAAGAACCTGCTTAGGTTCTTTCTCCTAATTCTCTACAATTAGGAGAAAGGACCTGCTTCATCTGGATAATTAAATTGTTAGTTTCCCTTAGAGGCGTGGAACAAAGGCAGCCGCCTCATTTGCCTTAGACCAATCCAGACTCTGAATCACCTGCACGTGTTACAGCTATCTGCCTTGCAGAGCACCTGGTTAACAGGTTGTACAGCAAGTTTAGACCAGAAAAATCAGGCAGGACATGCCCTTGAGCAGCTCTGTCCCCTGTCCCCTAGCCCTGCTGCATATGCCTTGCTAGCATATTCTTACAGTGCTGAGGACTCCTCCTGAAGTTTAAGGACTCACCAACCTGTTAGTGTCAGGAATTAGGCTGGGAAGGGTCAGGGGTCATTAACCTTTTAACAATGGCATGATTCTTCTTAAGATGTATGATCAACAGTGCAGCATCGCTGAGTATAGATACGCTCCTGAGTATAGAGGCCCTATTAGACATCTGCGTTTCCCATGCTGCTGGGCAAAGATAGATTAGTCAGAAGCACAATGTTTCCTTGAAATCCACCAAAGAATGAACATACATATTACGACCACTCTTCACTTTGCTGTTCTCCCTGTCCAGGGGTCTGGGCTGAGGCAGAGCATAAGTGAAGATATTGAGAGGGGTCTGAAGATATCAGTGTCATTAGGAAGTATCACTCCACAGGGATTCTGTTTAGGCTCAGAGCTTTGACCTTGAGAGGGCATTTAAGTTGGAGCAGGATGTGCATTTCCCCAAAACTTAGCAATATCAATACTGCCTCTGTGCTGTAGACAATGACAAGCCTTTCCTATTCATCCCTTGGTGTATGTTACAGTTAAGACAACAGCCCTGATCAGCTAAGCCATCACTTCATCCCCAAGCTGTACATCACAGCCACTTGGAACTGTACAATGAGACCAGAAAAGGATGCCAGTTCATCAGCTCTTAAAACATAAAGCCCAAAGGGAAACTTCATCAGTCACGAGCAGTAGAGAGCCTATGGCGAATGGTAAATTAGTTCTGATTCCACTCTCTTGATGGCAGTCACATGTACATTGTACCTGCCTCGTTTTGTGGAGCCTCTTGTGTGCAGCCCTAGAGTGGGCACTTGGGGTCTGCCACAGAGGCTGCTCCTGCTGCCGTGATATTGGGTCACGTTTTCCCTGAGAAATACCCTGATACTTTCCTGCCACATCTTGAATGTTTTGTTCAGTAGTGGGATTCCATCCTACCATGGGGAACATGCCAGGTGTCATCACCAGCGGCTGTTCCTGGGGCTCCACCTCCCCTACACCCCAGCTATGCGCCAGCCTCTTGGTACAGCCAAATGATGGTCAGCTTGACTCCACTTAGGTGTCCCGTCCCCTCTCTGTTGTTCCAGCCCTCAGTGATCACAACAGTTTTCCTCTCCGCCATTCACATGTAGCCAGGGCAGTGAGGTGATGCCTGGTGAAGGGTCTGGTCTATGAGTGTCTGGGTCTCCTGTGTGGCCCCAGCCTGCTCAGCCCTTCAAGTGCTTCCAGTGGCCTCTCTCCTGGCTCCAAGGCTTAAAAATTAACCAAAAGAGAAACAATTAACTGAAATTCCAGGGAGGGGCCTCAGCTCCCTCCCCACTCACATGTCCTGCATCTGATGACCTCACCATCCCTCAGCGCCTTCCTCTGGCCCAGCTCACTTGCCGTCCAGGGTGGCATGTCCCTTTAATTATCAGACCTCTCTGTTGGGTCCCTTTTCGACCTCTCCCCCTTGTCACTGGGAGGCCCTTGCTCAGCTCAAGGGACAATCCAGCAGCTCCCCCTCTGCTGCATTCCCCCACCTGTTTCCCCACTGCCAGCTTTTATCCCCACTGAGCAGTGTTCTTGGATGACATCATCAGGCCTCACCGGCTCCAGCTGCAGAGCACTCGCTGCAGAGAAAAGTGGCTGATGAACTGTGCAGGCATTCCACCCCCTGTGGCTCGTTCGGCCTGGCTGCACCTGCTAGAGGTAAGTTTGCCCTGTTCTCAGGGCTTTTCTTATTTCGTGGTAGGCTGTCCCTGCCTTGACCCACACCGCAGGAAGGTTCTCCTGCCCTTTCCGCTGTCCCTCTGGGACATACACATACCAGCTATTATGATGCATTATTCTGTTTTAATCACAGGTAGCCTATACCTTATAATCCACCTCAGAGACATGCCATCCAATTACAGAGTTTGTAATAGCCAAACAAGGTGTTGATTTGCACTGTTTATAGAGTATCACCTGTTATTCCAGTTATTACTTGAGGCTTTGGAGTTTTGAATAATAAATCAAGGCGGGATTCTCCAGCTTCCCAGCAGTGAGGAGAAAGTGATCTTTGCCACAATACCTGGGTTCAGATCGAATTCTGGTGGACAGGTTTTAATTGTCTAATCACATATTGATACAATTAAACTAAATAATTTGTGAAGCACCTCCTTGACTGTACTGCCCCGGCATCTTTGGTGATCAAAGACCATTCTTTTTGCATTCTGAGAACACATCCATGGATGGGTGGACTAAGTATCAATCAGAAGAGATATTCTGGTTACAATGACAAGTGCTGATCTCCTACCAGTTATAGATTCTGAAGATCTACAGGATCACTCAAATTTGTATCACTCTCTTGTATGGGGAAGCAAGATTATACCAGAAAGGAAACTGACACTGCAAAAACAGCTTTTTTTTAACAAAATGCAGGTAAAGATCTAAAGGCAAGTTCCTAATTTAGTGACCTTAATGTTTGATTATTGAAGAGCTTTAAAATCCTATAAAAATTCTTAAAATTCATCTCTCAGCGGACATCAATTTTAGATTTCTATTTTTTGTTTTGAAAAATTACCTCTGTTGAGTCCAGTAAGGAGCTTATCACTAAAGTAGCACTGAGCACTGTAGCTGAGCACTCAGTATAGCCCTACCCTGCTCTATTGAAGGCAATGGTAATATTGTCATTGATTTAAATGAGAGAAGAGTTAGGCTGTGAATTAGTCTTTGAAAATCTCACCACACCTTTGAGCCAGCTAGTAGGCCTTTCTGAAATCACATATAGGCATGTGGGCTTTAAAAAACAATCCACGAGTTCGGAAGAACGAAACCCTCCTGTTTCAGGCAATAAACCAAACCCTAACTCAGTGGTTTCTAATCCAGGGACTGTGACCTCATGTGGGATTTGACGTAAGTAGGGTTCATAACCAGCCACAGGCCACAACGGCAACCAGAAGTAGGTCTCATGAGCCTGGAAGTTGGGTTGCAAGGGGAATCTTTTGGGAACCACTGCCCTAACTAATGAGAAGGGCAGAAGATTTCCTCTACAGGCTGGCTATTCCACAACTTCCCACTTCGGCATGACTTGCATCTTTATCTGGAGACTGCTACTGATGCCTGTAAGTGACTTGATTGGCCGCTGGTCTGACTTGACATTGCAAAGCCTACATTCCTATGTACCAACTCTAAAAGGGGGTCCTGAGCTATAAAGCCACAAGTGTTTCTGCTGAGAAAAAGGAGTGACATCTAACTTTGATTCTATATTATGCTATTCCTTCAGGTCTTGTTTCAAAGTGTTTTGTTCTTCTCACCATGAGTTACTGGTCATTTATTACAGTGCAGAGAAATGCAGTGTTCTGGGTATTTAAGTTAAACTATCTTAAAACTGTGTTAAAATAAATGATTTTGCCCCAGAGGTACAAAATGAGAATCCTGAAATAGCTGAAGGGAGATCTTTGCCATCTGGGTTCTGCAAATGACCTTCATATCAGGAAAGGCACAACCAGGATGAAGTCACCTGACTGAAGGTCACTTCTGGGAGCCAGTATGACTGAATTTCCTTTTAGGGACTTATGTGAAGTCAGGAAGTGTTTAATATGCTAGCCAGAGCCCCACCTTTTCTTGTGCTGTGCCAGCAAGTCATTGCAGCCTGTATAAGTCGTACTGACCTCTAACGGGAGTAACTGTGAATACAGAGTAGGTTCACAGACATGTCGGATCAAAGGACGATTCTGAGTGTGAATGAACTGGCTTTCAGCTGCACTGCACCGTTCTCCGTGAACAAAGAACAGGCTCCCACTTTGCTCTCCCATGTCAGACCTGTGGTTTATCACCAGATTTATCAGGCTGGCAACCAAGGAGACTTAAAACGTGTCACTGACACATTACATTCCTCCTTCATCAGACCTGCCTTAACAAAGCTGCATACGCAAGAGGAGGGAGTGCTTGCTTCCTCCTTTCCCCTCCCAGCTCTGAACACAGGACTGCCTCACAGGGAGTGGCCTCCCAAGAACCGCAGTCTGAACCACCCACTGAATGTGACTACTTACGCATGGAGGAGGAGGGTTGACAAAGCTCTGGCAATGTCTAACACATCCTGACCTGAAATGCCTCTTGCTGCTCTGCCTAGTACAGTGGTTCCCAATCTTTTTTAGACTCCAGGTGCCTCTTGGAAAATACCAGCATTTAGTTTGTATTTGTTTTTTGACTACAGAAAAATAATAGATCAATTCTTCTGTTGCAAAAAACTTAGAAAGCCCACAACAGGGCAGAATGTTTTAACACTCTGGTTTCCTATTTGAAATCTCTGGGTTTATCTTGTGAATCACAATTGTACACATAACAGTACTCACACTACGTGGCACCCCACGACACCCTTGAAAGGATTTCAAGACACCAAGCTTGAGAATCACTGGTCTCGTGGATTTTCTGCTGATGTGCACAAGCAATCAGAGAGCACCTAACATATTTTGCCATTGCTGTACAGATTGATCTACATATACATCATGTATGTCAGGTAGGGATGTGATTTTTTTTAGCAATACAAACCCTAGTGGGACACAGCTTTACCAGTATAACTGTCCCTATGCAGGCTTATTTTGTGCTATTAGCTATACCAGTATAACCAGAGTAGCCAAACCCTCCTTGTGTTGACAAGGTCTTTACCTCTTTTCAAACAGGAAAAGCTACATTGATGTACCAATATGAGAAGGTCATACTACTTTCTTTTTACTACTTTTCCAGTATGCTAACAATTAGGTTTAGCATGGACACCACACTTTCTACCCACTGCCCTCAAAGCACCTTACAAAGATGGGTAAGCATTATACAGCTGATGAGAACATTTACACATGGAGCTATCTGGGATAACTCCATGTGAGCCTTTTTCTGAATTAGCTTAAACCACTTTAAAAGAGGCCCCTAATTGTACGCTGAAACTGTCCACATAGAGTCATTCTGGAATAACAATTCCAATCTCAATTCACAAGATAGCCCTTCATTGATTCAAAACAATTAAGCAGATCATTAGTCACAAGGGGAATGGAGACTGGTTGCTGCGCACAGGTTGGTTTTCTGGAAGGACAAACTGGGAGAAAAGGTCTTTCCCTTAGCTGTGCTGTGACGTGCTGTGCTGCTAATTATTGCCTAGAGGGTGGAGATTCTGAGACTGAAAAAGTGAATCACAGGGTAAATCCAGTGCCATAAACGAGTATTAATACCATCTTATTTTAACCTTTCACTTGCCCATGGTGAGCCAGGCTCTGCCTTTGTATCAGTAAATGCTCACGTGTACATGACAGTGCATGTATACGCACGCAAAACTGCAAGGCAATAATCATCTGTGCTTCCAGATAAAAATCCTAAAGTCAGATCTTTGAATTCACTCAGTGGAACTCTTGTTATTGATTTCAGCTGGGGCAGGACCTCATTCTGTTTAGGGTCTAAGTTAGGCTAAATTAAGTCCAACAGTTTTCTCTGATATTATCAACCACAAGGTAGTTGCAGCACTATTAAAACTAAGTGATTTTTTGAGGAATTTCACTTCCCTGGTTCCTACATGGAAAGAGAGTTCCTTGGTTTTCAGCTACATTCAAACATGGAATATGACAGACCCTCAGCAGAGAAACATGACAAGATCCTCAAATGAATAAAGACCAGGGCAAAACTGTAGGTTTTGTTACTTCAACACAGCCCTTGATTTTGCGCATGCCTGTCCTGCTGGGGTCAGGAAAGGACATTCACTGACTCCATCACATGGCCAACATTTAGGACATGTGATATTTTGGCCAGATTCTATATATTTTAACTGAATAGAGAGGCCCCCTGCTGGTTGGACTCTGCTACTACAGCCAGACAAATGGCTCATGCGTAATAGTGGTAAGTCTTTTTCAGAACTCCACTAAGCTGCTCCTTCTTTTGCCCTCCCATCTATTACCCATGACCCTGGCATTGAAACTTAGGAGTTTCTGGGACAAGACTGAGATTGTTACAAACAAGGTCAGCGGTCTTAGTGCTGGGTAAGGCATGCATTTTGTGTAGCCTGACTCAGAAGAGACCGATCTTCAGGAGCTCACGTAGTTCTATACTCCTAGGTCTGACATGAGGCTACCTTTCTCTCTCTCTCTCAAAATATGGCAGACTTAAGATGTACAAGTGATCAAATCGACACCAGTTCAGTTTATATAAGCAAACAGAAATATGACTGTTCAAGGAATAGGGTGAAACTGGAACTTAGTCAGGGCAACTTGAACATTCCTATAACAAGTTTGGAACACGTTAACATTTTATTAGTAGCTTCCTTCAGCATAGGAAAGTGGTAGATACTTGATATACTGGAAACATGTTCTCGTTCAAAGTGAAGAGGTGGTGTAGCAGTCCCAGGGATAGCCGTGACGCCCCCTGGTAGCCTGGCAGTTCCTGCCCCTCTGGTTCTTGGGTCTCCCCTTTTCTTTCCTGCCACACCTTTGATGCTATTTTGAGCAAAATGAATCAGGAGACTGCTCACAAGTCCCCAGAGAACACTGGCCTACCTCTTCTAGATCTACCTAGGGCTTTGGTAACTGTCTTAAGGGCTGCAACCATGGCCTCAGACCACCCTTACAGCCATGCTCATGCCTTGCAGGTGTTACCAGTTGCTTATTTTGGTGGGCCTGTGGCCATCAGTACAACCACGTGCTTCTCAGGGGCCCTCCGTCCTAGTTGATGTCCAGCCCCGGTAGGGCCTCTCGACTGCTCCAGTTCCATTTCCCCCAGGTTACGGTCTCACCCCTCATAGCTTTGCCCTTGCCCCTCTAGGGATCTAGGTCTGTCCTCAAGTCTCTGGTCTTGCCCTTCTAGAGCCCCGGGTTCCCCCTTCACAGGTTCTTGTCTCGTCTCTGTAGGGCTCTGAGTTTACCCCTCCAGGGCTATGATCTCACCCCTCTCAGGCTCTGGGTTTGCCTTCCAAGGGCTCTGGAATAACCAGATGCCCATCTAGCACCACTGGGACCTCCACCACCCGTCAATCCTAAACCTGGTCCTCCGGTATAAACTATAACAGCCCCCGGGGTATAACAGAAACTAGCTGCATAACAAAGCTGAGTTCTTTGCAAGCCTTCAGTTCCTTACTTGTAGTCCTCACATCAGGCAGATTCTATTCAGTCACTCAGCCCCAGTCCTCTCAGTGCAGAGCTCCTTCCCTGGCACCTTTCCAGGCCAGACTGACCCCCGAGCTCCAGTTCTGGGTTTATATGTTGCCTAAGCCAGCATTTCTCAACCTGTGGGTTGTGACCCAAAAATGGGCCACAAGAATTTATTAAAGGGTTGTGAACAATCATGGGGAAATGTCAAAAAACATTGGAAACTGTGGGTTTCCCCTTGCAGGCTGGCAGGGTCCCAGGCTGCAATGGGCTGGGGGAACTGGGAGGGCAATCAGACAGGGGCACCATGTGTACGTGCGCGCGCACACACACGGACGTGGCAACCAGGCAGCGTAGAGAGCAGCTCCTGCAGCTGCCCCCAGTTAAGTCTATGGGGCAAGAGGGGACATTGATGATGCATTGGGGGGGCACAGGTGACACGTCAAGGGAGCATGCGCCCCCTCAGATTTGTGCAGCTGGTGGCAGGAGGTGAGGGCAGCGCAGCCCCCATATCCATTAGTCCACATGCTGCTGGTCGTATGGCTGGCACACAGGTCCTAGCAGCGGCGGCAGCAACAGCAAGGAGTCTTGATGCCCCACTCTGGATCCTGTCCGCTGGACCACAGAGGTGGCTCCTGCCCGTGCCAGTCCGGCCAGGTTGCACCTCTGTACCTACTGTGGGTGCACACCTCCCCATCCCACACACTGTGGAGCTGAGGTCTGGGGGCAGGGGACAGTGGATCAGAAGTGAGGGCACCATCAGGGCTGAGGGGTAGGGCGCTGTGGGTTGGGGCTGAGGGACACCAGCAGGGCCAGGGGACTGTGAGTCAGGAGTGAGAGGCACCGGCAATTTTCATTGTCACTCAGGAGTAATGGAGGGCCACCTGTTGATATTGCCGTTACTGTTTTCCTGTTGATGTTGATTTCTGTCTTTAAAAATAAGACTGTTGAGCAGCTTCAACTTGTAACATGTAATAAGTATTTGGGGGCCAAAATACTTGTGTGTTTTCTACTTAAACTATTTACTGGGTTGGGACTGGCCACCGATGCTTACAAATGAGTCCTAACATAAAAAAGGTTGAGAACCACTAATCTATGCCCTGCCTCTTTTGGTCATGTGGCTTCCCAGCCATCCACAGGTGTTTCTACTTAGGCTAGCTGCCCTCCAGACCAGGTTATAGCTGCTATGCTAGGAGCTACTGCCATCCCAGCCTGGCTCTGCCACATGATTATTGCATAACAGCTGCCAGCTAGCTCTGCAATAGTTCCTCTGCAATCCAAGCTGGCTCAGCCCTAACATACTACGGTAAAGCAGCTCACTCTGCAATAGACTTCTACAGCCTCCAAGACCCTGGCAACCTATTCTCCTGTAGCCCATAACACGCCCCCTAGCCCACCTGGAGCACTCCCTACTGCTGATTCTCCCTTCAAGTAACAGGGAGTCTCTGCCTCTGTTACAGATGGAATTTAAAAGATATTTGTGCTGAAGTCATAAATAGACAGAAGCAGTAAGAAGGGGCTTCAGGCTGTTCTATCATATAAGAAAAGTAGCAGCAAAACAGACTTCTGTGACAAAGGTGCTCACTGTATAGATGGGGTCTTCACATTTGTCTTGTACAAAATATTAAATAGTAATTAAATTCTAAGCAAACTTTTCCCCACCCACCCAATCTGATGTATGAATCCAGTTATTTTGGGCAATGAGTTCTCAGACAATAAAGATGGACGTCAAATCCAAATTAAAAGGCAAGAATTCTTATAAGTGCTATCTTTTATTGGATCAACTGTGTGGCTGCTATAGATAAAGGTATGCTTTTGGGTACCACAGTACTCTTCCACAGGCTTTTTGCCTGAGAGACTTTCATGTACCTCTTGGACCATCACCTCAACCCTATCATTGGAATTAAAATGGTTCATTTAGCACTTAGTGGAAGCACCACTTCATTAAAGAAACTGTCTGTGGTGTTTGTTACTGTTGGGTTTTGTTTTCAGCAGTTTAAGGTGGGACTTCTGTTTGATACGCCTATAACACAGCTGTGCTGGTACAGGTACATTTAAGGAACTTTTTGACCATCACTCTTTCTCCAATTTAAAAAACAGGTCCACAGTTTGAGAAACTACAAGCCATGTGTGCCCTGCAACTCCTGCCAGACATATGCAGCAAACATTTCTAAACACTTTCAGTATCCTAAAAAAGATTTGGCCAGACTTCCAGAAACATACGTCTTATCTTTGGAGTTTTATTGTCCACCTTGGTGAGGTCTGTTCTGTGAAGATACCTGGTCAGTAACAATACTATAGAAATCCATATAACTCATTGCCATTCTAGCTTGCTTATATTTCGACAGATTTGGTTTTGGTTTTTAATTAGATGGACGTGACTTACCTTTTGTAAGGTTTTATTTTCTGTATAATTAGGTTTTTGCTTTATTTATGTGTCTAAAATATATGTACATCTGGAAACATCAAAAGACTGGTGCGTACTTAAAAGTGCATGGATCCCCACATACAGCTGGAGGGAGGGCTTTCCCCTGAAACAGACGTTACCATAAATGTCAGGGTGTTAGAGACAAAATGCCTGAGCGTACACAGAAATGAGATTTTAAGAAAGTCCTTGAAGTCCTTTGTTATAGTATACCACCTTAAATGAAAATACAGCCAAGAGCTGAGATAGCACCATCCCCCAAGTCAACTTCGATGTATGGCTCTTCTATGTATGTGCTTTGCTTCAGCAGGGTTGACTGAAGTCTCTGGTAGGTGGTTGTTCTGCCCCTCTAAATGGGCAGCTGCCCAAGTGGTGACAAGAGGAGGTTTTTTCTTATTTGAACTGGTTATCAATTAGGGTTCCCTTCATCTTGGCTTTCTTGGCTTCCAGCTCAGCCTGATTAAAAGCAATTAGGACAGAATAAAGACTCTAGACAAGGCCGTCAACATGGGTAATTTTTCCCTCCAGTGCTTCACTGAGGTACACTTCTCTAGTCTGAACATGGCTAGCAATGAATGCAACCACCTGCCTTCTCTGCAAAGTGGAAAACTTTTTCTCCAGTCTCTTCATTGGCTACCTCTGCTTCTGGGTGCACAGCCAAGTGCATGTTAAAGTCTTTGAAATCCTGGATGGTCTAGTGCTACTTAGACAGGAGACCACTTCACACCTTATATCCTGCACTGGCAAGATCACTTGCAATGTTCTTGCTGTTGATTCCTAGGACAACCTTTCCAGGATTAGCAACAGAGTTACCTCAGTGGCAGGTCCTTCTCTAGGTCTAGGATATGTGACACCTCCGACAGTCCATGCTAGAGTGTGGGTTTGGTAGGCTTGAGGACACAACGTGAAAAAATATTCCTTTGGTTAAGCTTTTGGGTAAATTTCTCCAAGTGTCAGCCTGGTAAATCATGGACAATGTGGCTACAGAATCTACCCTGGTTTCAGCAGTGACATAAATTACGCTCTTTTGCGTATAATCTCTGTATAATTTTAGAGAAACAGAAGATCTCTGTTCTGTGTTCTACACTTATGTCAGACAAAGGGAAGATGCTGCTAGATATCCCCACATTACCCAAGAAAGACCTACAAGAACTGGATGGGTTTTCTTTTAATTTTTACGGAGAATTTTCTCACCTGAAGCTAAAAAATTCAAAGAAAATAGTTTGGTCTGTTAAGCTTAAGCCAGTTCTCTCCCCAAAACTGCAAGGTGCATGTAAAACTAAGCCAGGATGCCTGAACACCCACAGTGAGGTTTTAAGAAACATTGCTTAGGCTTACCGTTAGCACAGGGATTCACACCACAAAGAATGCACAGTTGCAATGATAACGCACTGAAAACAAGACTCACCAGCTCCTGCAGCCTCCTCTTGCTCATGCCTTTCCGCTCCAGCTGCTTCTCAATCACTTTAGCATTCTGTGCGTACGAGTCTGCAATTTCTCTCTGAAAACCATACAGCATCCTGTCAGTCTGTGGTCTAGTGGTGCACTGACTAATTCAGGTGGTAAATGAGACGCACAGGATCACCTTCCAGATCAATAACAACTGGAATATTCCCCATCCTTACCTTCAGCCTGAACCTGTACAATGATCCCCTATAGTGTCCCACTAGTGTGCTAGTGATAATATTATTCAATTACACAGTGCTCCTGGAGACGCAGATCAACAGACACCTACACGATGAATGCTCTGCCTGCCCTGAAATGCAGTCACCTCTAGAGTCAGTCTGGTAGAGGCGATATCTTTTATTAGACCAACTAAACAGTTGCAAAAAAATCTTTATTTTCAAGCTTTCGGGCACATGTGCCCTTCCTCAGGCACAGGAGAATGCAAAGATTGTAAATTTTTTCCCCAGATAGAAATAAAAATTCGTAATGTACAGGAGAGCTGGAGGGTAGTATAAGTTCTCCTGGTTGTAAAAAATCATTTTATGCACATTAGGCTCAGATGAAAGTTGGATCAGTCTATTTACCTCAAAGGTGTCTCATCATCACTTCTAGATTGCACCATGCCTGCTTCTCAATGTGCTTAGTAATAACGGCTTGGAACAGGAAGCAGGAA
>NW_005842316.1:199321-205915 GCF_000455745.1 Alligator sinensis
ATGAGAATGTAAGTCATTGGGCCAGCTTTAGCTTTATCTAGGGCAGACTTGTCCAACATGCGGCCCTCCAAGCTGTTTTCTGAGACCCGAGGTGCTGCGACAGGAAACGAAAGTAAACACTGTACTTTCATTTTGGGGGGATGATGTGATACCACTTCCAGTGAGATCTTTCATAGTTGGTAGGGTTGGAAGGGACCCGAGGAGATCATCTAGTCCAACCCCCTGCCATGGCAGGAAAGAGTACTGGGGTCAAATGACCCCGGCCAGATGTTCGTCCAGCCTTTTTTTAAAGACCCCCAGAGTAGGAGCCAGCAACACTTCTTTTGGAAGTTGGTTCCAAGTCCTAGCCGCCCTGACAGTGAAATAGCACCTCCTAATGTCTAGCCTGAAACTACCCTCTGCTAGCTTGTGTCCGTTGTTTCGTGTAAGTCCCAGGAGTGCTCGGGGGAACAGGGACTCTCCCAATGCCTGCTGGTCCCCCTTGAGTAGTCTGAATATGGCTCGCCAGCCCACTAAGTGATAAAAAGTTCATGATCCAGCCCCACATTCAAAAAGGTTGGACACCCCTGATCTAGGGTGACTAGATGAGACAACGTGAAAGCCTGCTACCCCCCAGGCTGCAGGGAGTCAATGGTCCGTTAATGACCCAGTATTCTTTATTTCACAAACACCTGTGAAGTAACAATTAGTGTTAGCAAGGTTTACTATTTCACAGCTCCTGCCACTCTGCATCCCCACCCTGAGATGATCAATCCTCTGAAATCCAGGACTGCCCCAGCCAATCCGAGACATATGTTCACCTTTGCCATCACCATCCTTACAGCCTGTAATCACTTTCCAGCTGGCACAGGCAAAATGCCATCAGGAAAGGACAAGGAAAGATGTGTACAATGAAGAAAATCCCTTTTATTAGCATCACCATTCACAGGAAGGTCGTCTAGGCTCAAGTATTCTGTGTTGTTGAAAAGCAGGCTAGCAATCGCCTTGTTCATTTCAGTCAATCAATTGGATTGCAACAGGCAAACCAAAGGAGGAGAACAACAAGGAAGGGGAGGAAATGAATGAGGTCATTGCAGAGCAAGCCCAAAATAGCACAGCACAAGCTAGCTTAGCATGGGTGGAATAGGCCCATGCACAGCCTCTCTCAGGCAGAGGTATACTTCTGTTTGTTTTGCAGCAGGGTAGTATAGCCTGTGCAGAGGTCTACTCAGACATAGCTGGGCTGCTGCTAAGACCTGAACTAATGCTACCAAGGTCCCTCTATTCCACACCGCAGTGTCAACAACCTCTATACCCTCAAACTGCATCTATTGTGCAGAACCATCCCAGCACCTGGGCCAGAGTTCTGCTGTCATATCCCACGTCCCTCAGTGACAAGTTAAACCTGACCTCCTTCTGACTTCATCTGCAGAATGGCCATTCTCATTCAGCATGGAGCTGATGTGACAGTGAAAGTGAAGCTATTCATTATGAAGACAACCAGTTCTGACAGCAAAAGCAAACAGCATCTAACAGCCAGAACTCTGCATGAGAATATCTAGGAATCCAGCTTGCACATGGCAATGTGACTCATAGCCTGCCTGACCAATTACTCTGTCTTTTCACTTTTTTCCTGCCCACTAAACAGGAAAGTGTCAATTTGGGTACCTTTCCCCAAATTATGGATCTTACTGGTTACACACCACAGCTTTTCCCAAAGGCTGGTGTCAGCACCTGGCAACCTGGTAGCCTAGAAGGAAGGTGGCATCTCTGTTCAAATGCTCCAGAGGTTTTGACCCCAAATACACAGCAACAGGGAGGAAAAAGTACAGTTTAGGTGCAATGAGACAACAGAACCAGAAAAGCAAGAGCAACCCAACTTAATTAGCCTGTCTTCTTATTTCAGAATGAATGGGATGCCAACCCAGCCTGAAATGAAACAAGAGCTATGTCTCCTAACTCAGGCTTAAACTGCCTTCAAGATAGGGATGGAGGTTTTTCCTGTATGGACAGAAGCAAGCTTAGGGGTAACACTCAGACCATAGTCCAGGGTAACTGTGCAGCAAAGACACAGCTCTGGAAAGCACAGAGGGAAAGGTAAGTCAAAGAATATACAAGCTGAGTTGAGAGAACAACTCCTGCATACTAACTCAGTAGAGGAGATTACGTAAAAATAGTATAAAGGGTTTTTTTTTTTTCCTTTAGCCTATCCCGGAATACAAGAGATACCCCTCACTAATACCAGTAGGCTGTAAGAGCCCAGAGCAGAATTTCTATTGGATCCAGTGATGTACAGGTAGCCAGATACCACAGTGAAAAGCACAGAGTAAATGCCTAAATAGATAAACAAGTATTCTGAATGTATTGCCATTCAACCAAGAAACCTTTGGAGGAGCTGCATTCAAGGCCCCAACAGGACACCACTTGCCAGCACTGGCAGGGCAAAGGAAACTCACCGCCTCAATCTCCTCCTCTTCTTCATCAATGGTGGAAACTGTGACTGAACTGAACTTGCCCATGTCTTTGGTCCGTTTCGTCATCATCACCTAGGGGAAACAAAAAAGGTGCTGCTTTAGTTCAGCATGTATTTGTATCAACAATGACCCCAGAGCTTTGAAGCAGTGTTTAACACAGCGGCTGAAGACGGAAAATAAAATTCAAACATAAACCAGTCTGAAGCACTTGGTGATTTAGACCAATGTTGTGAGAGATGCTGGGAGTCCTCCCTACTCCTCTTTCTCTCCCCTCTAGTTTCAAAGTTTCTGTGCTTTAAAAACTTCTGCCAAGGAAGACTTACTGCAGTCAATTCCACTTTTCCAAACAACCAGAAGGGACCATCAGTGACCGAGCACAGGCCCAAACTATGCATCAGAGATGGAAAAGACTTACTAGGTCCACCTGCACCCCTTTGAAAGACACGGTTAGCTTTGTAATTCATCAAAGCCAAATTACCTTTTTGGGAGGCTCCTGTTTCTGAGTATATATGTTTGTTTTCCCAAAGCCCTGGCCAAACTTGACAACGGCTCCATCAACGATGAAAGTAACTGGGGCGTTCTTCTGCTGGTGCTGGTAAAAGAGCAGCAGTCCACACCTGAAAACAGCAGTGCACCTACTCGTGAGAAAACAGAAGTCTTTTCCTCCTGATTAGAGGCTTTCAAAAACATCCTGCACTGCAAACCAGTCAACTGACCATGCAGCCAATTAACCTGCGCGCTATACAGGACAAAAATGATCTTCAAGTAAATAACGCTCCCTTCTCGTCAGCACAGAGACAGCAAAGAATCTTGGAGTCTATAATGACTCCAAGATGAATATGGGCCGCCAATGTGGGGTCACAGTCAGGAAGGCTAACCACACCTTGTCATGCATCCACAGATGCATCATGAGCAGGTCCAAGGAGGCGATCCTCCCCCTCTATGTGGCACTGGTCAGGTCGCAATTGGAGTACAGCATCCAGTTCTGGGCGCTGCACTTCAGGAGGAATGTGGACAACATCGAGAGGGTCCAGAGGAGGGCCACTCACATGATTAGGGGGTAGCAGGGCAGGCCCTACGAGGAGAGGCTACGAGACCTGAACCTCTTCAGCCTCCACAAGAGAAGGCTGAGGGGGATCTGGTGGCCATCTTGAACCTGGCCAAGGGAGACCAGCAGGTAATGGGAGAGTCCCTGTTCCCCCAAGCACTACTGGGAGTAACAAGGAATAACGGCCATAAGTTGACAGAGAGTAGATTCAGGCTAGATATCAGGAGGCGTTACTTCACAGTCAGGGCGGCTAGGAGCTGGAACCAACTTCCAAGGGAAGTGGTGCTTGCCCCTACCCTGAGGGTCTTCCAAAGGAGGCTAGATAGACACCTTGCCGGGGTCGTTTGATCCCAGCATTCTTTCCTGCCCATGGCAGGGGGTCGGACTTGATGATCTGTTCAGGTCCCTTCCGACCCTACCAACTATGAAACTATGAAACCATCAACCTAAGGACATTAAATCTACACCAAGCATTAGAAAAAAAAAATTTATACTTGAAGGGTCACAGATTGAGGCTGAGACCATTTTAGAATACTGTTTTTGTTTACCCTCCTATCACGTGACCCACACCTTCCTTTTCAGTGAGACCAAATTAATAAAGCAAGAGTTAGAAGTGCAGTAAATGCATGATACCCAGGAACACTGAAAGAGTCCAGTCTTGTCACTACAGCCCTGGCTACTGCACATAGATAAAGGTTACAAAATGTTAATACCCCTACTATGTGTTACAGGAAGAAAAACGTTATTTCTAAGCAATGGGGCTAACAATGGAAAGCAATAAACAAATACCAAACAACCATACACATCCAGATCTCTCCATACTGTACTGATAACTTTTACTCTGCAGTCACTTACTTTCCACACTTCTTCCTGTACTGCCGCTCAATACCTTCTGGTCTGGGGAAGAAAGAGAGAAAATGTTTAGGGAAATGGGAAATGTTTAGGTATCTGACACGTGTGTAGATACTAAATAGAGGAGTGCATTAGAAATCCACAGGGCAAACAGAAAGGAGGCCAGACTTGCAGCCAGATAAGGGGTTTCAGCTTTGTTTGCCATTTTTGCCTTTTTAGCAGATCTGTAGTCAGGTGATATACAGTTTCTTCAGTCTGGACTCTACACCATGCAGACACAGGACTGGGAAAGAATGGTTAATGGGGTGTCACTAAAGTGAGAGAGACTGAACAATACAAAGATGTAGACCAGGGAAGCAGTGTTACAACCAAGGCAAAGATATCTTGTCTCCGCCCTTAAGACCCTGCTCAATACATTTTCTTCATGAAAAACTTGCTATCTTGACTTCATCACTAATGTGAGAGAGGAAGACAAGAGATCTACTTGTCTGGCATGAATACCGCGTGCCCCTACAGGCTGGTGGGGCACGGCAAGCTCCCGCAGGTGGCAGCAGCGCTGATGGCAGTGGGGAGGAGAGGGGGAGAGTGTCAACTGGCAGTTGGCGACCACCCATCCCAATGGGTAGCCAATGTTGTCTGGTTTTGCCTCACTCTTCTTTCTGACTAAATTCTTTGCCGTCTCAATCTACAGTGTAGTAGAGTCATGGCAGAAGATGTTTTAATACCAGTATTCCCACATCATTCAAAACCAAAACTAAATCCAGTCACATTTACTGGAATCAGCAATTTATTGGAATCCCAGAGGAAATTAAAACAAAGCATAAAGTCTGCCTATGCTATCCTTTAATCTATACTGCAATAACCAAAAGATTATTAAGTCGTTTACAGTTTATTCTCTGCGACCACACTTTCAGGAGAAAGACACGGGGTGTGAAGTTTGTTTCATGTCTGGTTTTGTTCTAGTCACAAAACAGGGACTAGAGCTGTGTTTTTCAGTATACCAATCTGCTGATGAGAAATTAATTTTTCCATCTGCAAAGCAGGGGAGATTTAGAATTTCTCTGGGATGCTCCATTCTGTGTCTGAGATATCTCAAACTTGGGCCTACATTACCTGCCTCTATAAGAACAGCATCTGATCCTGCGACAGTTCCTGTCCTCAGATCTACCAGTGATAAATTCCTGGTTCAGAAGAATTATTTTCATCTAACAGTTTGAAGCCTGAACAGTGGCAGCATCACACAATCACGCAAATGGTCAAGGGTGCCAATAGAGGAAAAGAGGGTCCCGTACCGTCTGAGATAAACATTTTCCTCTTCCTCTGTGTTACAGAATTTATGGGCATGTTTGGCTGCGTCTATCACTCGAGCTCTGTCTCTGGGCCTCATGGGCAGCTTCTCCAGTTGACAGTCTGCAGAACAAAGGATGGAGATGGTTGTAAAGGTAGTTTCATCTTCATTGACAGGAACAATAGTCTAGTGGTTAGAAGGCCATTTTCTCATCTTTATGAAGACCAAACATTGCCACACATTTGCACCCATCAGAATAATCAGGGCAGTGACATTACTCCATCAGGTTTCTCCACTGTCTCCTGGTGAGTGCAGTATTTAGCAGTTTACTAACCTGAGCCAAGTCCAGCTACTGAAACGTGCCTGGACCCCCAAACAGCATCCCTCTTGCCCATCCCCTCTAGCCAGGCAGCATCAAAAAGAAAGCAGCCACTGGATTCACAAGACCGCATTGGGAAGCGATCTTCTCAGAGAGGAGGGGAAAAGAAAGGGTCCCAACACGAGGACTAAGTGCCAAGGGTGGTAAAAACCCTGAACACCGTTAATCCTCAGCACTGCCGTGTGCCTTTAGCCCCCGCCACATATTATGCATATCAAGCAATTAATGAGTGAACTGCGCAATAAATGTAGGCCAGCCACACGTGCCAAGCAATCGTCACACCGTCAAAACGACTGCGCGGCACTGGCAATCACCGGACAGCGAGGGCCCTGCCATATTATCACACCAGCCGACTCTGTAAGATTCCCCCCAACTCCTCAGTCGGTCTAATCCGAGACCCCCTCTACCAAAGAGCCTGCCCTGCCACAGCAGTGGGGCCTCGCGCGGCGCTGCAGGCCCCAGGCCTGGCGTCGACCCCGCTCTCGCTGAGGGGCCCGGCCCGGCCCGGCCCCGCCGCCCCCTCCGGCCGCTCACCCAGCACCAGCACCATCTGCCCGCACAGGCAGTAGTAGAC
>NW_005842316.1:206003-236662 GCF_000455745.1 Alligator sinensis
TGGGAGACTCCGCGTGTCGTTCGGTCGCCAGCGCGCGGGGTGCCGCGAGGGCGGCGCTGGCTGCTGCGCCGCTGTGCGATGGCTCCGAGAGCAGGTGCGCGTTTTGCCTGCCTCTTCGGGGATGCAGATGCACGGAGCTGGGCCGGCTCAGGTGGCGGATGTCCGACGCACGTGCGCAGCGCTTCAGACCCGACAGCAGGGCGGGGCCAGCCCTCAGGCGAACTGGGGGGGTCGCCAACATTTGGAAGAATTACACGCGGAACAAAATAACAGGCGCGTGTTTCTAAAGAGCAGCCCTGGATGCCTGCAGCTCCACCTTGCTCCCAGACCTTCGGTTCAGTAAGGGGAGAAAGATCTCGGAGGGAAGATCGCTAGAGTCGCGACTCCGGCCTTTCCAGCTCTCAAGAGGGCTTATGACAAGGGCAACGTCATCCTAACAGGTGAACCCCTACTCCTAGATCGTCACTGGTTTGTTACACCTTCCTTCTGTCTTCCAACCACGCTTTTTATAAATCTCAAGCACCCTAGATTTTGTCCGTGGCGTTTAAGATTTCATCAAGAATATGAAACGGGTGAAACAATCAATACAATTTTTTAAAATTGTTTTATTGTTCATTTCAAAAGTCAAATAAGTACATGCAAGCGTTGGCAATGCGTAGGGGGTGCATGGCACCGTCAACACTGACAGAGGCACCTGTGGGCGGTCGCCACTTGCCACCCCCCACCTTGCTGCCGACACTGCCAGTCGGCAATCGCTGCTGGCCGCTGTCGACTACCAGTTGGCACTTGCCACGCACCCCTCCACCAACAGCGTTGCGGCTGCCTGCGGGAGCTCCCCGCTTACCACCGGCAAACTCACGCAGCTGACAGCACTACCACCACCTGCGGGAGCTTGCCATGCCCCCCCAGGCACCGGGGGCAGGCAGCGTTCATGCACATAAAAGTTCATTTTAGACATCTTATTTTCTTCTATATTGGAAGTGGTAGGAGCATCGAGGTACACAGTTTGCCTTGGGCCCCAATTACCCTTGGACCGGCCCTGCCCAAAAGGAAATAGGCTGCAAGACAAATCACCTTATAAATAGGTACATCAGAGATGACCCTGGTGGCTCAAAATGCCACGAAAGAAACGTAAATCGTGGAGGAAGAAGAAGAGAGCAGCCTCTTTTTCCAAAGGGCTGCAGTTGGATTTTCATGCTTACCTCAACAACTTGTGATCTGGGGAAATGCATCCAGCTAGAAAAAAAAGAGAAATCCCACATTGGAAAGTTGGGGTTGTTGTATTACAAAGTGCTTCACTTGAGTGCGTATTTGCCCACATAAAAATCTTAGACCCCCGGTCTCAAACTGCTCCACCCAGAACCCTATTTAATCCACATACAACCCAGGGTTTTCATAGGTACAATAAATACTTGTTTTAGTCTCATTTCAATTCAAGTTGAGAACTGCAATATGTGACATGTACGATTGAGAGGCTAACTTTATATTGCTATCACAGGAAAGCTACTGGAAATCAAATTCAAAACAGGGTGAAGCAGATGTAACATGCTGCATACTAATTTCCTTATCACCAAAAAGCCAGCAGGTGTCTTAATTAAGAAATATCCAGAGTTCCTCCACCAATTTTGAGAGAGGCATGAGGAATTAATTCTTCTGTTACTTCTAGATGGTCTTTTCTTAACATTATCATATCCAAATAATTCTATTAAGTTTGTCTTCAAATTGCTATTGCAGGGATTATTCCTTCTAACAGACACAATATCTCTTCTCGCAGCTAAATAAGCTACGCAGTAGTAATAAGTGATGAATCATGAAGGCAGAAACACTTAAAATAGGATTTTAAAAGCAGTAAAAATCCAAAGGTTTATGGAGATGAGAAAGTTATGTTTACTTCATCCCCAACCATTGCAACAAAAAAAGGTTTTAAATAGACCCATTAGACAAATCACAATGCAGAAATTAAACCTGCTCAGATGCAAAGCCTGGAATCTGTTCTATCGAGGGCGGTACAGAAAGGGGACAATTGTTCTTGTAAGGAAATTGCTTGAAAGTTAAATTCCTTGTTTCTGGCTCATCCACTCATCTATCTCAGTTTAGGCTTTTATATAATATTTATCACCATGGTATCTATAGGCCTTCTGAGAAATGAACTGATCCTGCTACCCCAAGCTTGACTACTGAGGCTGTGTGCAAGCAAGGAGTGAGAGAAAAACTCACTGTACAACATACAGGTAGATGCTGTAGCTACAACACAACACTGACTCCAGCCAATTCATTACAAGCAGATGTCTGGTGTAAGGAGGAGGTAGGACCACTGCATCTACATATCCTTATATCCAGTAGTCTTGTAATAGTTCCAGGACTTCTTCCCCATGATTCTTTTCGGGATCCTGACAATCTCTAACTCCACAGTGTGGTGGGCCCTATACTGAAATGTCAACCTGTGTAAACTTAAGCAACAAATCCTACACTATTATGCTCAGGTGGACCCTAAAACAGCTGAAAATCCCTCTCCATGGATGCAGGGGTTTACTTGTGTGCATTACACTGTGGGAGTTCTTTGCACATTGTAGATCTTCTGTCATAGCTGGGCAATATGCACTGGATTTTACAGAAATGACTGAACAAGTTTTTTTGTTCATATAACCCTATTTTGTAATTTCCCATGAGCACTCTTCATAATTCTAAACATTCTGAATGCAAAGAATAGAAGAAACCGTTCTTGGCATTGCACACTCAACATATTCTTCAAGATATAAATGGAGTGCAAACAGCTGAGTGATAAAGTAAGAACAAAAAGTGATTTTACCCAATACTTATCTGGAAAAATCGAGGTATAAAAAGAGCTGAATAATTTGGCAATTTCATATTGACTTTTATCCCCTGCCATCTTGGAAATATGCTTCCTTATAAAGAGTGCCTATTGTATTAACTCTTGTAGAGTTAATACCGGTAATACTGTAATCTCCTATGCAGAATCAAATGAATGTCAAGTTCTACGAATCCAAAAGTACAATGAGAAGTGTAAGAATCTGTGAAGTCCATTCCATCCAGTTGGGAGGCTTGGCACCTGGAAAGATTGAGCCATCAGTTTGGGTCTGGGAATATGACCTACTGACTGTTTCTGATAGCATATATTAAATTAAATTCTGTAAAGTATTCCAGAAGGAGGCAATTTTAAAGGTTTAACTTGGTATACATTTATTTGTAGAATAATTTATTATGCATCCATTGCCATGGCTCCAGTACACAATATATACCTTAAATTATCTGCTAATATGGCTGTCGTTGACTGGTTGTGGAACTAATTTAACCTCACTGAGACAGAAGGTAAAAGTCCATTCTTTGGATGTCCTATAAGATGCTAAAAGTGATTTCCAAGAAACCAGAGCTCATTTCTATTTTATTTTACTTTTTGTACACTGTGTCTGCTGCAACAGCTATTTATGGATGACTGTAATTTATACGTATACGAAACTTGGAAACATTCAGATAATGTAATCAGACTCTATTTTGAAGTTCAAGAGAACATAAGACATAGATTTTATGTCAACAAGAGTCATCAAAGGCTAACTTCGGACCTCATGTCACTAAATGCAAATTCATTAAATGAGTGTAGATGGACTTATCTGAGATCTGAATTTGGCACAAAGAACTAAATTTTATCCAAATGGAGCCAAAATAATTTCCCTCCACAGTCAATAATAAATAAGTCCAATTAACTTAATGTAAGGCTTTCAGGGAGGAGTAGGAGTGTAGGAGTCGGCAGCCCTCCCTGAAAAATAGAGCGGGATTATGGCCCAGTGGTCTGGCAAGCGCCATTCAGCCAGAAGGAGTGAGTGAAATTACTCCTTGCTTACAAATCCTTATCTTTACAGTTATTAGCTATGATAATAAACACCCCCAAGTCGCTAGTAACTCTAGGGAGCTACGAGGCTGTGCTGGGCAGATTGCTCATTGTTTTTCAGTGAAGTAAGAGCCAAATGCTTAATTACAGGTATCTAAATTAAATAGTTATAGTTTTCAGTCACTTTCATCTGCAGTGCAGAAATGAGGCCCATTAAACCTATACGCCCTAGCATACCCTGTGCCGCTTTGAAGCAAACCCAGGCCATTCAGATCACAGTTGAACACAGACGACTCAGACCTGTAATTTCCTAGGACTGAATCTTTGTAATGAAGATAAGGAAGGCTATACACCATATGCTAGAGATTATGCTCTTTTTCATCCCTCATTTATAGTCTAATATGGGTGTAACGAGAAGATGTACCACGCTCCTTCCTCCCCCAAGCAGGTAAGAAACTCACAGCTCTAACATAAGATTACAAAAGCTACTCTTGCCACTACAAGAAAGTCCAGTTTACAACCAGATGAAAAAAAAAGCATCCACATACATTTAAAATTTCATGCTCAGATAGTCATTTCAGAAGCCTTGGCACCCAAGTAGTTGTATAGAAGTCAGCCTGGCAATCCTAAAAGCATGAAAGGACTCACTTCCCATAAGCAAGACCACCCATCTCCATTAAACTGTTAAAAAGTCTGATACCTACAAAATAAAACCTTGTTCTGTCTCCATAAATATAAACTCCTCCGCCTTCCTGACACAAGCAGGGGTAATGTCCCTGTAGCAGAAGGGGTCAAACATAGGGGTCAGAAAGTCCCATTCCAGCTGGAATCACGTTATGCAGCAACAGGGGTGGAGCGTCGGGATCAGACGTCCCACAACAGTTGGACTTGGACAGACGGACTCCAACCGTCAGCAGAAAGCTGGGCTCTTGACATTCTGCCCCAAGGACGGATCTGATTAGCTGGAAGGATATTAGACAATAAATGGGCCGAGAGGAAGTTCTAAGGTTCCTGTTTCTACATGGGAACAGCAGCATGGGTTATGTTCTCCTGGCAAGAAGCAGTAGACCCTCTTCTCTGATGGCTGGCATGAGGTCCTTCCCAACTGGATGCGATTCTAGGGGAAAGATAATGCCATTGACAAGGAATGCCTGTATCTCTTGTGTAGAGATCGCCAGGTTCAGTAAACACAGACATACATGAATAAAAAGAACTAAAACAAGTTTCATTATGGAGCTGCATGCAAGCTTCTGCAGATCCTTTGGCTCTAACGAGAAAGTTTAATTGAGAGATCATCTCTCAATTCCCAGCTTCTGTAGCCTAAGTAAGGGCTTGACTCTTAAGTTTTAAGTTCTGTCACAACATAGAGGGAGAAAGGTCACTGATGTGGAGGGAAGAGTATCTCCCTAAAGGAAACATGAAGAGCAAAAGGGTGAAATGACAGGCAAGTCAAGGGATCAAAGAGAAACATGGGGTTTCCAGACACAAGCCATGCAGATAAAAAAAAATCCTCAAAGGGAGGTGAGAATTTGTCATTATTGTCAGAACTCATATAGAAAGCAATTTTTCTGTGGCAAAAATAATTAATGGGATACAGGTTTCAAAGAAACACCAGCCCAGGCAACACCTCAGCTTGCAGCATCTTCCCAGTGACATCACCAGTATCAGCCTACAATTCAGTAGACTAAATATGACAAGGTCTTTTAATCTTCTCTCATAAAATAGGTTCACCAGTCCCTGCCATTCTAGTAATCCTTCTCTGTTCCTGCTCCAATCTGAATTCATCTTTCTTCAGCAAGCATGATCAGAATTTTACATCATGTTCTAGATGATGTCTCACTGGTGCCTTGTTCAGCAGCTTTAATACTTTCCTTTATATCTACTGCACCAAGTCATACATCCTAAGACATCATTTGTCTTTTTCACAGCCATATCACATTGGTTGCTGACATCCCCCAATCTAATTTTGCCTGAATATGCCAGCATATGATATTCTGATCCTTTTCTGTATTGAGAATGTTTCACCACCTTGTAACATTAACAAACATCATTAGCAGACTGCTGATATTTGTACCAAAGTGATTATTCTTACCTACTGTATGGGTAAAGAGAATGCCCTGTTGGGTAAACTGATTTTGGGGTTTACAAAAAGAAGAAAATGGAGCCTAGTGTAAAAGGCAAATAATTAATTTCACTGGAAAAAACTATTTAGCACGAGTCCCATTCGGAACATAATCTAGGAGATCCTGCCTCTTACACATCAGGACACACCCTCACCAGATGCACGCAGAGGAAACAAATGACTGTGAAGATTCACATCTGCACAATCACTGTTTCTGCATCTCTGATCTAGCAAGATCTGGACATTATTCAAATAACGCGTGTCTCGGGTTTCCAGCAGAGGACACAGGGGAGGCAGACATCCCAGTGCCCCACCCGTCCCGGCAGGAGGCCACCTCACCCTGATGGACAGTGAGGCTTTCCCCAGCCTCCTACTGTCATAAATACATCCTCCATCAGATCGATAGCTGAGCAGGCAGCCTCTTTGTTCCTAATTGTCAGGTCACGTTCCCCCTGCAGCTGTATTCCAGTTGATAAATTGGAGAGGGTTCAGCAGAACGATGAAAACACTCGAAAAGCTTGCGAAGAACCCACATAAAACACTGGAAAACCTTGCGAATAACCCAAGAGCTTGTCAGAGGGCTCAGGGGTGCCTTGATCCCGGTTTACAACTGCCAAGGCCTGCCTAAAACTTTGATCATGGGCTTTTTGATGGAGCAGACAAGGACAAAGCGGATCCAACGGCTGGAGGCTAAAGCTTGGCAACTTTGGGCTAGAAACAAGGGGTGTTGGTGAGGGTGGCTGTGGGTCAGCGTGGCAAAGGGGGGCGGTGGTGCTCCCTCGCAGGCAGTTTTTAGCCCCTTCTTCAATTTTTCTAAGACATGTGCAAGGCTCCCGGCTGGAAGCAGAAACTCCTGGGGTGCATGGAGCACCTTGGGGGACAGGTCAGGGATAACAAAGTGGCTTCATTCCCGTGACTCATGGGGTGAGGCTGCCCTCCAGCCTCGCTCCCGCCCTAAACACACTGAGAGCCCTTGTCCTGCCCTCACCTGGGGCAGCAGGTGATGAGGCCACGCCCCCAGCCCCGCCCAGGGCGGGAACAATGGCAAGAACACGCCCTCTCCGCTGACGTCAGTGGTGCCGTCTCACTTCCTGCTGCCCCTCCTCCGCCGCGGTACTTGGTACATCCCGGATTCCTTTAGACGCCGCCTCCCGCTTCTCCGCCGCGGTGGTAGGGTCCGGTAGGGTCCACTCGCATGCGGTTCCTCCTCCCCGCAGCAGTGGTACAGCCCGGGATCGCCCGGGAGGAGTGAGGCGCCGTCTCGGCCTCCCCCCCGCGAGCCGGCGCAGTGGTACGACCCGGTATCGCTCGGCAGCCCCCGCCGCCGCCGCCTTAGTCGGAGCCAGCTGCCGCCGCTGCCGCCCTCGTTCTGGTGTCCCTGGGCGCCCGCTCCCTCGCTCCCGGGGCTAGTGTATGAGCGATTCGTCACCCTGAGCCCGCCATGTCCACGCCGGCCCGGAGGCGCCTCATGCGGGACTTCAAGAGGTAACGAGGCCGGCGGCGGAGGGAGGCCGGGAGAGGAGGGGGCCGGCCAACATGGCGGCAGGAGCGGCGGCCCTGCGCCGATTGCGTAGCGCTAGGCCACGCCGCTTGCGCAGGGAGGGGGGCCGGGCTTACGCTGACTGCTGGGGGTGACTCCTGGGGGCTACGCCAACTGCGGCCCGCCCGGGGGGCGGAACTTGGCCACGCTGACACGCCCATGCCCGCAGGCTGCAGGAGGACCCCCCGGCCGGCGGAAGCGGCGCCCCCTCCGAGAACAACATCATGGTGTGGAACGCCGTCATCTTCGGGTGAGTGCGCATGCGCGGGCGAGCGCCCCCTGCGGGCGGGGCGGGCGGAGGTGCACCCCTGCGCTGCTCACCCAGCCTCTGTGCTCACCCCTTCCCTCTTCTCTTCCAGGCCCGAGGGGACTCCCTTTGAGGATGGTAAGTGCCGCTAACCGCCAAGCTACTGGGGTTTTGTTTGGTTTTGTTTTTGGAGGGTTGGGGTTTTTTTGTTCTTTTTCCCAGTGTGACCTGCTTCTGGGTCCCTGCAACAGGTGTCAGCTTAGGACCTCCTCAGCCCTGGGAAGCACAACCACTGCCCACCTCCCTGCCAAAACTTCTGTCCTTAAAACTGCTCTGTGGTGCTACATCCCCGACCCCTGCAAACCTTCCTTCCTTATTCCCCTCCCTCCTCCCAAGTCTGACTTCCTAAATGTGGAACTGGGCAGTGAAACAGTAGCACACAAACAAATGCAAAGCGCTGCCTGGATGAAGGCCAGTCATTACTTGGCCACAAGTGTCTCATGTTTCATCGAGCCAGATCAACTTGAAGATCTGTTGTCATGTCTGTCATCAACCTGTGTTAGCTGGGCTCTTTGTTTTGGTTGGGGGGGGGGGGGGGGGGTTGGTTTTTTAATACTTAAAACATACATGGTCAATCCAGCGTGCCCTTGTTTAACATCGATTTTTTTCATCCTGCTCTCCATTTTCTGAATCTTTCTGTCTGTTGGTGAAACTGTTTAATTCTGAGTGGGGTTTTTTTTGTCCTACTCTATGTCCTGAAAGTGACTGTGGTACACCATGAAGTGTTTTAAAGTTAGCTTGATTCTGTAGTCAGTTCATCCAGTTAAAATATAACCTGCTCTTGAAGTTCCTGGACAGGAGCTACACTGGTTTGTGGGGGGGTTCCTTACCTTAGTCTAGTTGTAGCTACTTTCAGTTTTTAAAACTGAAAGTAGCTACGCTCCTCCTTTTTAAAGAAATAACTTCCCATGATACATTTGTCCCTAACTTTGTCATTGTTTGTAGCTTTGCTCACTATTTTCTCTGAAGTTTGCACTTCTGATGCCGTATGAAGGATCCAGTATCTGTCCTGAACTTGCTAGACCTAAGCAAATAAACAACTAGAAATAGTTATTCTGTAAAGGTGTCAGTATAGGACTACAATTAGTGTTGAGTCTTATGCTTTCATCATGAATTGCATGGTAAGACTCCCTAGCTCTAAAACTGTTTCTTCCTCTGAGGGAGCAACTATTTGGCTTGAGGGCTATGCTTTCCCTTTTAAAGTACCTCAGACCCAAGAACACTCTAGTTAGTTGCTTTTTTTTGTCCTTAGTTAGCCACAAAACTACACGACTACCTCCAGCTCTCCTGCTTAGTGGCTGGTCTCTTCTCTCTTTTTTTTTTCCTGCAGTGCCTGGTGCTTGTGGCTCTTTCCTTTGTTTGTGGGATTGTTTGAGGTCAGAAGTTCTCTTTGGTCTCTTGGGCCTTAATATACTAGTATAAACAGGTCTGGGTGATGAGATGGGTCTTGTCTTTATGGTGCATAGCCATCTCAGAAATGGATCACGGCTTGGAGGAAGAGAAACTGGCTCCTGTGAATTAATGGTATCAATCTTGAGAGTTGTTATTTTTTTCTCTCTCATCTTGTAGTTCAGTGTTGGGGTTACTGAGATGTTTAGTAACAAAGGATTTTGGCAAGAAGATCTACCACCTTCAGTATATCTGTGGAAGACCAGCTTTGAAAGTGCTGGTATATTTAATGCTATCTAGGGCTTTTAAGTATTGATTTCTCTTCCCTGCCCCCCCCCCTTCCCTCCCCTCATGCCTTGATCTTAAATCCCTAAGGTTCTAGGCATTCAAGCCTTAATCAGCTTGAATCCAAGGCTACGTGCACTCCTGGTAGCTGGAGTATATTTCCTGTGTGCTTTAGCAGTAGGTTATTCCTCTTGTCTGTTGGGTTGTTCCTCAGCTAACATTCTCGGACAGGTGTTCTGGTGCAGGTTGTGTACTGGGTTTCTTAATACCCAAGGCAGGAAAAGTGAGCAGGGCATAAAATTGCTTGTTTGGGGTTTTTTTGTTTGTTTGTTCGCTTTTACAGTACAGCTTTTTTTATCTTGCTGCCTAGAATTGTATGTGTTGGCATCTGGAGATGTCTGCCCCACTTGAATAGTTTGCTGGTGCCTTTTACCTTGTGCTCTGTGCCTCACTCTAAAGTTAGAGGGCTAGGAACGTAGCTCAGGAGTCTCCTGCCAGTCCTGTTGTGTCTGGTCCCCTGCATTTGTAGATTCTCCTTAAGTAAAGGAATTTCCCAAATTGCTCCTTTCACTTGGTTGCCTACAAGCAAAGGAACAAAATTTGAGATGCCAAAAGCAGCCTGTGAAATGCTATGGATGAAAGCATTGTCAGTGTCCTCATTGCCCTTGCAATAATAGGAAGTAAGCTTATGTATGTGCCCAGAAGATCCTAAGTAAAGGACCATGCCCCATGCTAAAGGAAGACAACACCCCCCCCCCCCCCCCCCCCCCCAGGCTGTGCCAGTCAAACTAGGGGGACCTCTTTTCTGTAGGTCAAAAATTAGGCATTCGGTGGGTACGTCTACACGTCTTAATGCACAGTAGCCGTTTTTTACTGTGCATGAAAGTGTCATGTAAAAAAAACCCACCACGCTAATCACTAATGTGCAGTAAAATAGGCTACTATGCATTAAGTGTCTTTAAAGTGTGCACTTGCAGTACTGCATGTTAGGGCAGCCTAATGTACACTTCACTACCTCACGTTGGAGGTACTACATTTAATGGACATTAGGAAGAATGCATTCATGCATGTGTATCTGTACCTGGTATGATTTCATCTTTCTGGAGCCACTGTTTCTGCAACAGTATTGGCCTGGTAAGGGTACAGTAATTTGAGATCACCTGAGGTCTTAGATAGATTTGACTATTTTTATGCCTTCACTGGAATATGGTTGTATATGGAGAAGGCCTTGGCAAGTAGCCATGCTCTAATGGAATTGTGACGTATGGTTTATTGCTTGGGGCCTCCTTAATTCTGAATGACCCTAGTTTTTGAAGGGCCTCAATTTGTGATCTGAAGCTCTACTGTGCTGTTAACTGTTGAGAGGTTTGTATTCATTTCGGGACCTATCTGCTTTATGCTAAACATTCTTGTACTGTGCTTTCACTGTATTTGGGAAATACCATTATCTCTGTCACCAGAGAATACACTGGAGTCTGGTTCCAGTCATCAAGTATTCCATCAGTAAAGTGTTGGTAACTGGAATAGGTAACAGTCCTGCTAAATCTGGTATTCAACTTTTACCAGTTGCTTGGGCTAGGTTCTGAATCATCGTCATTTTGATGGAGTAAGGAAGTTGGTCAGGACAGGACTTTGAGTATTTGATTTCCCAACTGCAGCTGCCTTCCTGGTCCTTGATTTCACTATTCTAATTGCTATGAAAACTACGTCTCAGAGATGCTCTTGTATATCTGGATGCGCTTGGATTCCTGGCCTGGGGATATGTTGGAATATATATGAAATTTCTACTGTAGCAGATCTATTTTTCCTGAAGGACAGCAGTGCATTATCCTTTTTAAAAAGCTGATCTTTAAAGTATTAAGTACTAACGGCAGACTTCCTGGGTGAAATCCTGCTTCCATTGAAGTTAATGAGTGTATTATCAGACTTCAATGAAATCAGGATTTTTGCCTCTTCTGCCTGTAAAGAAGAGATGGGACCCTAACCTGAATGACCTTCAAATATGTTGTTTCCCATGTCAAGGGACTTTGCAGGACAGTCGGTTCCCATGAAGGTATTCCTTGTCTCGGCTTGCTTGTGAGTTAAGGGAAGCAGAACTGTGGGAACATGTCTCTGGGTTTTGGAGCGATAATACAGATCACCATTCTTCAGTGGGGTCTCCAAAGGTGGACCCACATCTGTAGGTTTAGTGTTTCTTCTTACTAGGTCCTTAGTAAAAGATGTCCTCAGCTAGTGAGGGAGACATTTAGCTTTGCTCAAAGCTTATAGCACAAGTTTTCTGGCCACACTTTGAGATGAACTCTTTTATCAGAACAAGTAAGATGAAAGGTATGATCCTGAATTGGTACGTGAGTTGTCTCATGCTGAAAACTTGGTCAAGGTTGGTTGTTCAAATTCACTGTTATATTCTTCAGGCTTGAACCCCTTCCCTTCTGATGTTTTGGGTTTTGTCTGGGTGAGCTTTGCAGTAAGTCATTAGACCTCTTAAAATGAAGATAATGCATAGTTGACAGGCCCTCCTGAATTGCTTTACCTCCCATTCTTTTCCTGGCCGAAGTAGCTTGCTAGCTACTGAAGTTCAGTAGCTGTTCATCCATCCATGAGTAGGGCAGTGTCTTCATGAAGCTCCTCCCAGGTTATGGTGCTTTGAAAGCTATACATTCATGCATGAATATCTTTTAACAAAGGTGATGTTGCCATGATGGTCCAGGAGGCAAGAATTCTTGTGGGTGAAGTCTTGTATTGGATCAAGTGCATGATTGGGACACCCAGAAGCTTGCCCGTGTCTATCACGGTATCCTTTCCATCAGGCCTCTGGGAGAGAATCCCACATAGCAGATGGAACAAAAGCTGGCTTAAAACTCCATGTGTAAATGAAATATATGGGCTTCTCTCCCAGAGGCCTGAGGGGAGGATACTGTGATACGTAAAAGCTTCCCTGTGTCTGTCCCAGTCATGCACTCAATCCAATACAAGATACCACCCACAAGAATTCTTGCTTCTTAAAGGTAACGTATTTCCATTGCGAGTCATTCTGTATTTGTAGTCCCAAACTTTTTTTTTTTGTGCTTAGGAAAATGGATCTAGGTTTTAGTGGCTAATCTGTCACATTTGGTCTTGCATTGAGGATATTCACTTCTGGGATCTGTTGTCCCAGTTAGCAGTGCAAATATGCAGGATGTGTTCGGCTGAAGCCCTTCTCCAGCTGTTCACATTTAAACCTAAAACATTGTCAATCTGCACAGTCTGTTGTATTACCATCCATGGCGATGCAGCTCATCAGAGCTGGGTTTTTTTGGTGGTCTGCACTGCTAGTTACAGTGGTTGACTGGGCCAGTTTTAAACTTGGAGGTTGCATCAAGGTGCTCCTGTTCCTTGCCTGACTTAGCTAGTTAGATTTCAAGTATTTGCAAGAGGACCATGCATCTGCATTTCAGTATTTTTAGCACTCGGATTAGTTACATTTGGCCTCTTGGGTAGACTGAAAGCCCCTTTCTCTCAAGTAAATGAAACCCCAAATCTGCTACCCCCTACCCCAGACCTTGTCTTTAAGATGCTTTCTTGTGCTGTTGCCACCTGTGTAGGATTCTTGCTTTTCGAGGGCTGGCCTCTGGCCCAGCTCTGTTAGCAGAGCCCCCTCATGGGGATGGGATGTGGAGTAGCAGAAGGGTGTGCTGCACTGCCTGCCTGAAAAATGAAAGATCTGTGAGCAGAAGCCCTCTTCTTGGCATAGCTACATCTAGGGAGGGGGGAGCATATATTGAACTGTCATCTTGCATCCTCTAGGTGACATCGCTGTGTCAGCAGAACTCCTCATCGTGGACTAGCGGCATGTGAATTTTCTTGGTCCTCTTCCTTGGCTCAAATTACAGCAGGGCACTTATTTTGGATGCAAGTGATGTGTAGCTTGGCTCATTAAAATTTTGGTATAATGTCTTTGAAACAACTTTTTTTTGGTTTGTTTTTACTAGAACCATTTGTTGCTAAACAAAGACCCAAAATAAGTGAATAAATGGGGGTGTTCAACTTCCAGCAAGACTGTTCTGTTTTGAAGAGCTAGACAGATGAAGTCTTGTCATGCAGTCCTTATAGCGGGACAACTGGGGACCCCTCTTCTCGCCAATCTGCCATTGTTTTTTTGTGGGCTTTGCTTATTGTTCCTTGGCTGACTGGCTTCTACTTTTCCCTCTTATTCAGTGTCCTGAAATAAACCCTTCAGTGGTCTTTCAGGAGCATCTGGAAAGTCCCTTCATGTCTATTTAAGTGCACCATTGAGGGGTTGTGCTTATAGTCCTGAGCCTCCTGTGTATCCATTTTGATTGCAAAGTGGGAAGGGACTTCTTAAACTGTGGCAGAGTTGGCAGTGTAGCTTGATTCTCTTGTAGGAACCTCAGATCAGAAATATAATACCTGAAATGCCACTAAAAGCTTTTTCTTGTAGGTATTGCCCTTTTAGCAAGGTTGTAACACTTGCTTATGGGAGAAGTACCCTTTTCTTTTCTAGAATGAGTAAGAGGACTCTGTCCAGCCAAAATGGGTTTCTTGGGGTCATGGTGGTTGTATATGGTTTTTGTCTCTTTCGTTTGGTTTTTTTGAACCAAACGCTGAAGCGCACGATCCATACAGATGTTGGGTGAGTGAGGTCAAACTGATGCGATGCCTCCTCTGGGCATGCGCTGTGCTTGTTGCAGGGATGCACTGAACTAAAAGTAATGCACTGTTTTTCTTTTTGTTGTTGTCTTCGTTTGTTGTTCTTTTTCACATCTGTAAGCAGCCTCCGAGGCCATCATTGTATTTACGCTTCTGTGCTCTTGCCAGCCACATTCTTGAAACCCAGTTAATATACTCATTTGTGTATCTAACTAATTGTAGTCCAACTTCCTGGTTCATAAGGACAAGCTACAGATTCTGCATCATGTTGATCCTTTTTAAGCTCTGCCAGAAAGGAAGGGACCTGACCCTTTGCTCTCCCTTGATGCTGACCAGCAGCTGCTATTAATAGTAAACTAGCGACAAAGTCCGAGTCATGGCACAGGCTAAGAACTACCTTTTTTCTTGCCAGTTAAACCTTATGGGTCTTGAGTTCTTAGTACCCAAATTCAGGTTTGTGATCAGGCCAGGTAGAACACATTAGAAGAGAAGTAACAGTAGGAATTTGTTTGCCTTTTTATCTTAGCACCTGGTTGCAAGCAGTAACAGATGGTACAAGAATACATTCCTGATGCAGGAAATCTTAGCTTGAAATAAAGAGACGGGTTCAGTGCTGGCTTTTAACCTCTTTCCGTTCTAAAACAAGTATGTGGGTGTGTTTTAAAGGCATGCTATGCTAGATGGGGAAAGGGGTTCATTTTCCAAGCAATGCAGCTTCTGTAGTTGCTTAGGTACTTGCTTTGAATTTCTGTCGCCAGTCAAAATGGAAGCCAGGTTCCCATACACAGCTTATTTGGCAGACTCATTTTCCCAGGTCCTCATAGTCTAAGGAGGATTAAAATAGCTTCTGCTAATGCAGGCTGTTAGGGTTGTTGAACTTGAAAAATTTATCCATCTTATTTCTTGTGGTTTGCTCTTCCCATGAGAGAGGTAAATTTTGCTGTCAAGCCATGTTGACTGATCTGACGTGCTGTGTTGCATGGCAAACACTTAAGTATCCAAAACTTTCTCAAGTTGTCCCATAGGCAGAATCTATGGTAATCTGCTTTGAAGAGCCAGTATTGCAGAGGGTGTTGCTTTGAGTTAACGTCTAAGAGTGGTTACAAATGCTCTTAGCTACTGCAACACTCCAACCCCACTAAAAAGTTATGTTGATCCAGAAAGTGTATGAGGCAAGGATTTGATTTTATTTATGTATTTATAATATTTAAATTGCTGGTACAAACAACAGAAGAGAATTTCCATTTTTAGTAGTATGCAACTGAATTTAGATCTGTTTTGGAGAGAAGTGAAACCTTTTGGACTTGCTAGAACAGCCACTGCTTTGTTTTATGGATGTCTATTGGGGCATTAGAATTAATTTCTTATACAAAAACCCCCCAGATATTAAATACTGTACTTGCACTACTCCTGACATGCTCAAGAGATCAGAGCAGGGGCACAATGGAGTTCAGCAACAATCACATTTTGTCTGTCTTCTACTTTGGGGGAACTAACTGGACCTTTCTGTGTCCATCAACTCTTCTTCCTTTTTTCAACTCTAGGAACTTTCAAGCTTACAATAGAATTCACAGAAGAATATCCAAATAAGCCACCTACTGTTAGATTTGTCTCTAAAATGTTTCATCCAAATGGTAAGTACCCATATAAGATGCAGGTGTAGTCTGGCTTATGACCTACGCTGTTATTTGTAGAAATGGAATATTGCTAGTGTGTGCTTTACATAAAGGAGCTAGCTTTCATTCTCTGTGGTCAGCAGGCAGTTGGAGGTGTTGGCAGCACTAAAACTCTGGGAGGGAAGGAAGGATTTCCCTGGTTCACAACTTGAAGTGGAACAATGCTGCTGGATCCAAAGTGATTCCTGTCCTACTTGGCTGTGACACTTCTGGTAGAAGTTATAATCTTTTTGCCTAGCTAGAGGATTCTTCTGATCTGAGGTGTGAGATCTTCACAGAGAGCTTGGGCAGGGAGAGGTATTGCTTTCAAAATTGGAGTTAATAGAATTACAGCATTAATTGGAAGCCAGTGAACCACTTTAAGTTGCTTGATGGAATAGATGTCCATAGAAGAGCCAAAAAAGAATGCTCTGAATTGTACCCATGCTGATTTACTGTTGTACCTGTGAATTGTTACTTTATAGGCAGCAAGGTTTAGTGCTACTTTATTGATTTCTGTGAAATGCTTATCTGTCAAACATCATGCTTCAGTACCAGGGTGCTGGATAATATCAACTCTTTTATAATAACTCTTGCAGTTCAGGGAGGGGGGGTGTGTATAATAAGTTTCATGCATGCACTGTCTTTCTGAATGCAGAGAACAGTCCTGATTTTAAATAACAATCCTTCTGTTGGTTCAGGTGGGTGCATGTGGAAATAAATGTCAGATTGCATCTCAGGAGTTGTTCTTCTTTTCAGATCATTTGTGTACCCAGCAAGTTAAACAATTACCATAGTTTTCCAGGTTAATGCATGACCATGCTGTTTACATGCACTCCTAGCTACAGGAGGTTCTTTGCCCAACCTGTCCCAAATTAGTTAGGCAAGGATCACTTGAAATGCTAAGTGGCAGTCAAACAAGCCATCAGCTTTGTCTTCCTTTAAAATTCTTTGCTACTTTTCCTTGTTTGGTCACCAGTTGACACCTGCATGATTTTTGCCTTGAAATACTTCCTGCTATGTAATCCTTGCCTGAATAAGAGGGTGGATGGTAGTTTTTGCAGCTAAATGTGAAGTCTCACGGAAACAAAAAGCTTGTTGAGGCATAAGTTGGGAAACTTACTAAAGGCAGACCCTTTTAAGGTAACAATTGGGAGCAAATCTGGTTTTTGGGAGACTTATTTCTGGCTTGTTCTGACACCTTGAGTACCATTAATTTGTCCAACTACCAACAGCTGATGTTATGAAATTATGTATGAGATCAGGAAATGTCAAGTAGGAACTCATCTGGGCTTCTAAAAAACTACTCTTTGCTAAACATCATCTTTAGGGTGCGTCTAAACTTCTGTTTTCTCCCTCCCCAGTGTATGCAGATGGTAGTATATGTTTGGATATTCTTCAGAATCGTTGGAGTCCAACCTATGATGTTTCTTCTATCTTAACATCCATACAGGTAAAAAAGACATTCCTAGCACTTGCTGTAATCCTGGCTTTTGGGGGAAAGAAAAAAAAATTACACATGCACCAGGGACTAGTTCTGAGCTAAGTAGACTGTCAAAATTTGTAGACAGTGGTCACGTTTACGCATGCATTTATTGCACAGTGAGTTACCACAAAATAAGCAGTTCTTATGTCGACATCTACACGTGCAGGTGTTACAGCACAGCAACACTGTGTGGATTGTCTTGGGACTAAAGTTGGTTCCAAGTCAATCCACACATACAGGGTTACTGCTCAGTAACTACGTGGTGTAAATTTGCTACCTGCATCCTGCAGATAACAAATTTATGCCTAAGTTGGAGTAAGTCACCATGGTTACTGTGCAGTATAGGCATGCACGTGTAGACGTACCTGTACTGCGTGGTAGTTTTCAGCATAGTGTTCTATCCATGTTGCAGATTTGATCAGGATATTCAGACTGCTTTAATTTCAGAGCAGTTTGTTTTTGTTGTTTTTTTTTTGGAAAAACAGGAGATAAAGTGGTGATACTTCCTACAATGAGTTGTATATTGGGTCTTCCTAATCGGTTCTTGTTTTGAAGTGAAGGTGGTTGGTTGGTTATTTTAGTTTAGGTTTTTATTTATTAATTTTCTCTAGACCAGTGGTTTTCAGCTGGGGCGCTGCAGTGCAGGTGCTGGTGCTGCTTCAGCAGTGGGTAGATTAATGCAGCCCTGCATGCAGGCAGTTTTGAGTTCTTTGATATCCTTAACTGGCAGGTAGAGCTGGCTTGTGTTGTAGCCTGCCCTCCCCACTCTACACCAACTTGCTCCTCACACCCTGCTTCCAGGAGACACCATGCACAGTCAGACCAGAAACAGCAGAAGTATGAGCCAGCTCTCCTGCCTGCTTTAGGGTTTGCAGAGAACCCTAATGAGGCAGGAGAATGAGCATGTGCTGCAGCTTCTCTGTCTGGCTATGCACCAGACATGTAGGCCAGGTTTGCTTGCTTTACCTGGCTATACCCTCACTTGAAAGCCACTGAGGCAAGTTGAGCACAACAGTGGTTCTCAACCAGGGATGCCAGCACACTCAAGAAAGAGGTAGAGGGGTGCTGTGACTGAAAAGGTTGAGAATCGCTACTCTGGCCTAAGTTCTTGCTGTCCCATCCCATCCCCCCCAGCCCCTCCCCTGGAATTTAAAAGGGAGTGGTATTAGTTTGGTAGCAGTAACTGCATGGTGGCTTCTTGTTTTGTTTTAAATCCAAGACATGAGGAATTAATGCTTGCTGCAATGCTTGATGATGTGCAGGTATAAGCTGAAGGACCCTGCCACAACTTTTTTTTTAAGTAGTTGCTACAAAAGTCTGCAAATCCTCTAAGGAGAAATTGAAACCACTTTTTCTTTGAACAGTCTCTATTGGATGAGCCGAATCCCAACAGTCCAGCAAACAGCCAGGCAGCTCAACTATACCAAGAGAATAAGCGGGAATATGAAAAACGGGTTTCTGCAATAGTAGAACAGAGTTGGCGTGATTGTTGACCCAGGATGATGCAAATGAACACTCTGAGGAAAAAAATATATGAAGTGTCTGAGTCCTCTTCCTCCTCCCAAGCATCACTGCATTTACTTTGAACGCAAAATAGCTGTTGTGCTGTTGCCACCCTCCCCTGCTGAAGCTTCCTTGGACATCAGAAAGCACCCACTTTGAAGTCAAATGTACTGTACTTGGGTTACTTGCAAAAGAATTACTGATGCTGAATTCATTTTCTGTGGTTCCTCTCCGGTCTTAGGGCAGTATTGTGCATTTCTGTAGTGTACACTAAGCTTTTAATTGTAATTGTGTTCTACACAGTGATGCTTATGTGTAGCTTGATAAAAGGGATGTTTATATACATACACATTTTTTTTAACTGGTATTACTAAAGTGCTGATCTGTCCAGGCTGGTCATTTTACCTCTACTGTTGGTTTAGACCTCACTGCATTTGTAAGTGCTGCATGAAGAATGATCTTCATGTCCTATTCTGACTGGTCTATCAACTGTTAAACTGGGAAGGAAATCGTAAGAAAGTTCAAAAGTGGATTCCATTTCAACTAATCAGATAATGAAACTGTGGGATGCTGGCAACTTCTGCACACAATGTGCAAGATAACATGGATCACTACAGTTTTGGTACTTTATTATGTTGGGTGACAGGCAGAGTACCCCCCCTCTTTTTTTTTTTTTTTTTTTTTTTTTTTTTTTTTTTTCTTTTATTTAAATAGGGTTTTAAAGGACATAACGAAAGGGAATATTGCTGAAGTAGGTGACTTTTGTGTCCTTTCAGTAAGGCATTGAATGGACGTAATGATGTTGAGCTGTGGTACTTAACTTAAAGGTCTTATGGATGAGTTTGCTAGTGAGTGAAATATTTTTAAGGGATAAGAAAGGAAATATTAAAAATATTGAAGTTGGGATTACTCCTGGTCACAGTCCTTCCTGTTTCAGCCTTCTCCCAGATTGAACTTTGCCTCTTGGAAAGCTTTGTGTACAGAAGCATGTGGTGGGTATTCGAGTGTCTAGGAGGTTCCCGTTCTTCATAAACTCCTGTGTGGTGTGTGAGAGACTGTTCCATGCTTCAGTTACTTTCCCCTCAATTTTATGAAAGGTTTTTGGTTCTTTTTCCAGTTTTGAAAAAAAAAAAAAATCTGTAAGTCTCAACTCACATTTTTGTAAGGCTCAGTTTGTACCTTTTTGGATACAGTACATTAAGCAGCAGTGTGGGATGAAGCCTACAAGCGTGTTGTCCGCTGTTCCAGTGTCTCGTGTGCACATTGGTCTGTTAGTTGAGAAGTATACCTTTGCACAAGTAACCCATGTAAGAAAACTGTACATTTTTCAAAACTTGTAAATAAAAGTAACCTTAAATGCTTATTGTATAATAGGCAAGAGGTGTACAACTGTACTTATTTTTGTTCCAGGTAGCAGGAGGGGGTTATTTTCCAGGAGGCAGGTGCCACTTTGTTATTAAGAGCAAGCTGTGGTGGTGCTCAGGTATGCCAGCTCTTTTTAGGGCAGAGGTGGAAGCCCCCTCCATCATTCTAACCTTTTAACCCAGATCAGTGCAGTGTTTGGAAGGCTCTAATTTATCCTTCTGACATGACTTTGTAATTGCAGTTTTTTCACTTTTTGTAGAGCAGTACAAACTGGTGTCCAAAAGCAGATAGCTACCCCTGCCAATATGTTACTAAGTTTCCAAATAAACCAGATGAGAGCTAGTGCAGAGATTACAATCTACCCTACAGCTTGAAGTGATTTAACTCAGTCATCCCCCCATACTACGCGGAGGGGCAAGGAATTCATTTAATTAAACTAGTGCAAGTATGCTTATTACTCCATTATGTGAGGGGAGGGGAAAATGCTTACGTTTTCAGTAGCTGGCCTAAAGTCTGCAATGGTTCAGCTGTGCCTCCCAGGTGTCTTAGTCTCTCTCAGACAGCTGGGCCATTCATTAACTCTTCAGCCTTACTGGAATGCATGTATGTGGATAGCAGACAGCAGCAATACCCAGTTCCTAATTGAAAGTGAAGGCACAAAGCACTGAGACAAAGTATTTATAGAGTTTAACAGTTAAGCTAATGACTTGAACAAGTTGAAAATGGGGGTTCTGTATGTCCTGTTATTTTAATAGAGATTTATGGCCTTGATTTCCCTCAGCATAAGGTACTGAGCAGTAGATCAGTGTACCAGCAGGGACCTGATAAGTCATCATAAACTCTGCTCCCATCTAGTTTCTGCATCAGAAACTCTCACTCATCACACCGATTGTGAGGTCCAATCCAAGATCCTTCTCCCAACTGTGCCTCAATCTTCTCATTTATATTTCTGCTCAAATACAGTGACATGCAAGTTTTCGAATGCCCTTCTCTTACCTACACAATTAGTCCCACATTGCTTCACCTCCTACTTCAGTCTGCTTTTAAGCTTCAAAACCTGATAAGCCCAATCCAACAATATAACATGTTCCAATACACTGCTCCATGGCTAACCTAGCACCTTTCACTGTACTACAGCTGGAGTGCAGGCTGCTATGATTGAATGATCATCATTCCATAGAAATATTCAACCTGCCTTTACCATGTTGCTTGTTGCATTACCACATGAGCCAACCAAGGTCCTTTAGGTAAATCTGATATCTTGTGTTAGCAGTGCATGCTTTTGGGCACAAACACCCTTTGTCAGGCTGAGGAAGTATCTGCAGATGGTCTGTGCTCTTCCTGGATGGAGTGGTAAAGCAGCCAGAAGCCAGTATATATGCAAGAAAGCCAGTCAGTTAAGATGTAAATTGAGGTGGTTGGTAGCAGAGAGGGGAGGAAATGAGAATAGGTAAAAAGTGGAGGAGTTACCTGGGGAGTCAGATGTTAGGCAGGTTGTGTCTCATAAATCCAATGTCTATATTTAGTCTGTGATTTTTTTGTATCCAGTAGATGGATGAAGTGAAGTTCATAGGCTCATCTGTGGAAGGTATCTGGCATCAGCCAAGACACATCTGATTATCAAAGAGAAATTGAAATGCAGTACTGCTGTTCATACCTTAGTACACCCTGCCCTCCTGAGTTTCTGCCAGTCACTGGCAATAAAAGATGAGATTCTTTCAGCCATCAGCAACAGCCAGAAAGTATGGCATCAAGAAGTGGCAGCCAATCAGTAAGAGATCGTCTCTCTAAGTTTTCAGATGACCAGCAATGAGAAGGAAGAATGCACAACACTAAAGTGGCAGACAAGGTTCTTTGGGTAAATGTGGTATCTTATTAGACAAGGGTTGTCAACCGAGAGTATGCATACCCCCTTGGGTACTGGGGAAGGCCCTAGGGGGTATATGCAGGCAGGGAACAGAGCGCTGCCATGCACCATCCCACGCTGCTGTGCAGGTGCCCACCCAGCTGGATGCAAGGGAAACTCACACTTTGTTCCACACCCCCATGAGCAGACACTGGAGGTACACTTCCAAAAAGGTGGAAAACCCCTGCCCTAGGGGGTACACAGGCAGGTGGGGACAGAGCACTGCCACCCACTACCCTATGCTGCCACCTCCCAGGAGCAGGGCTGGGGAGGAGGGCAGCAGTACCCCTCTGCAGGCCACATCGGCCAGGCTGGGGGGGAGCTCACATGAGGCCACCACCCCATACTGCCCCCACTTCACATCTGGCTGTGTGCCACCCCTCGCTTCCAGCTGCCGGGGGTACACTTATTTAAAAAGTTTGAAAACCCCTGTATTAGACCACCTAAATAGTTGGAAAAATTGTTCTTTGCAAGCTTAAAGAGACATCTCATTTACCCAGAGAACCTTATCTGCCCGTGTCCTTAGACCAACACAGCTACAACCAACAGTCCCAAAACAACAGCGAAGTGCAGATTTATTAGTTTTCAGTACCATTCACATTGTGCTGGGTATGGGGCAAAAATTAAGATAATTCTGTGGGGTAGGGACAGAGGAAAAACATCTAACAAGAGATGTACAAAGGCATGTGGACCAATTCCTTACCTCAGAAGATGAGACCCTGGTTGCTTAAGCATTAAAACAGGCAAGACTAGTGAAAGCTCTGTATATACTGCAGATTAAATTACACTGACTGCTGTGCCAGCTAATACCAGATCAGGAAGTGTAGGGGGTAGCAGCTTTGATTGACCACCCACTAAACCAGGGGTGGGCAATTATTTTGGGCAGAGGGCCACTTACTGAGTTTCAGCAAGCCATTGAGGGCCACATGACAGGCAGCCCAGGGCAGATCAATCAATTTTCTAAATTTTTTAGGGGCCCCATGGGCTGGAGAGAATGGACCGGCAGGCCGCATCCTGCCCTGGGCTGCATTTTACCCACCCCTGCACTAAACCAAAGGAAATACACACACAAGTCTTGCCTGCAGCAGAATATAACCACTTTGTAGGAAGTTTCATGAAGACAAGTTCCTGGTTCCATGCATCTCAGCCTTCCCCAAAAACAGGTTACCTACTGGCATTTCAGGTGCTGATTCTACAACGCTTGATGTTGCCAAGCTTTAGGAAGCTGCTGGAAAACCAGTGGCTGCTTGGACTGGTATGGGGTACAAAGCAGACCTCACTTCCCTCAGTGCCATCTACTACGTGACACAAGTTCTTAAGAGCACAATTCAGAGGGAGAGGAAAAGGCTGGCTGATGCATGAACAGAAAGAGAGCACGCTTTCAAGTTTCTGCTCCTCAGGGAGGGGGGCCTAACCTGTTCCCACATATGGGGCTCCAGGCAGCGCAGGTCCGGGAAGGTGGGCTCAGGAGAACTACAGAGGTCCTTACCTGTAACTTGAGTCCTGTGGGATCAAAATACTGTACTACAGGTCACCAGGATCTTCTGCCATGTCAGCTGGGCCACTCCCTCTCCTCAAAGCTGAGGGAATGAAAGAGCAACCCAGGAGGATGAACTGACCTGGAGGATAATGTAAGCAGACAGTGAAACAGATACGGGCAACAAGAAAAGGGAGACAGACAGACTGACACACAGGGCTGGTATTTATTACAAGGGGCTGAGGGAAGCAGAGATATGAGCTGGTGGAAAGCCAGCAGGTGGCTGACCCACCAGAAAAAACAGCATGTACAGATGCATTTTTGTTGGTCCAAGACTGATTTTTCTCCCTCTTATTAGTTTTCCCCACATTTTCCAAGCACGGCTCCGGCAGTGCTACCCAGGAACGCTCCCAAAGCAGAGCAATGCCAGAAGGGTTTTGCCCTGTGAATGGCAACATGCACAAGTTGTTCTTTAGACCAGCCTGTTCCCAGTACCTAGTCCTGTGGCATGGCGTGTCAGCCCTGGATAGACTCCACACTTAAACCACATGCCAAAGCAGCATGAGAACACTTTACTTGTGAATCTCCACTTGACATATACAAGCCCGGGTACATTGATTGAAAATAAATCATTAGGCACAGATCTGATTTTGCTCAGGGTTAAAAAAACCTATATTAAATATAAGTAAAAAATAAATTATATTGTCATCGCTCCACAAGTAACATAGGCATCTCTAACACAGGGGCTGCATTCACCCTGGTTCTTGTAATGTCATAGATTCATAGATGTTAGGGTCAGAAGGGACCTCTATAGATCATCGAGTCGGACCCCCTGCATAGGCAGGAAAGAGGGCTGGGTCTAGATGACCCCAGCTAGATGCTTATCTAACCTCCTCCTGAAGACCCGCAGGGTAAGGGAGAACACCACCTCCCTTGGGAGCCCGTTCCAGACCCTGGCCACTCGAACTGTGAAGAAGTTCTTCCTAATGTCCAATCTAAATCTGCTCTCTGCTAGCTTGTGGCCATTATTTCATGTAACCCCCGGGGGCGCCTTGGTGAATAAATACTCACCAATTCCCTTCTGTGCCCCCGTGATGAACTTATAGGCAGCCACAAGGTCGCCTCTCAACCTTCTCTTGCGGAGGCTGAAGAGGTCCAGGTTCTCTAGTCTCTCCTCGTAGGGCTTGGTCTGAAGGCCCTTAACCATACGAGTGGCCCTTTTCTGAACCCTCTCCAGGTTATCCGCATCCCTCTTGAAGTGCGGCGCCCAGAATTGCATGCCAATGTCATGCTTCTCCAAGGTATAAAGCAGTGCTTCAAGGTAAAAATGCTCTGGAATTATCTACAAGTATCATTAAGGTGCATTCAGCAGTTCGGAGTTTGGGAGACCAGAATACTTATAGTAGAGCTCTGCTAATAAAACTACTGTTAAAAGCTGGTTTGGAGGTTTCTCCACATAACACAAGATGGACACATCACTTTACTTTGCTATATAATACTCTGAAATAACTGCAGCATCACACAAAAATGTACATACGAAAGGTAGCAAATCCTGTTTTTCCAGAAATAAAACTGTATTTTTATTGTCATTAATACCAACTTTACATATTTTTTCCTCCAAACTGCATTTTCTTTCCTTTTTTTGTTTTGTTTGTTCGTTTGTTTTTAAATAACAAAGGCATATTTATTTCCTGGGTCCAAAAAGACTAAGGAAGCTATCATTTTAAGTGGTGTCAAATTCGCTGTGGTTGGACGTGCATTTTTTGCTATTACAAAACTATTAAAATATGGAGGAACCGAAGACACGTACAGGAACAGAACTATTGGCATCTGGGTTGTGCTAATATAATTGGACAGAACTTGGCAGGTTCTAATTTTCTAATAACATTTTCAAAATTAAAATGAGCAACGGAGAACGTTTTCAACATGAATATGCCCCACAACAAGGAAATGCAGCATCTCTCTAATTCAGGAGCTAGGAAATCAGTCTTTGTTTTGTGTTCACTGGTAAAACTGGGCACCATGCATCTCAGTTTGCTTGAGGCATAATAAGCTCATAATGCCCAACCTGGCCCTCTTGCTTCAGTTGGTCTAATAAGTCTTCCTTGCGCCTCTTTCTGCTTACTACCAAGTATCTATCATGACCCTGCCCGTGCGATTTACTTTTAAGCCCATATTTTTGGGCAATTTGATGTATTTGCTTCCGTTCATCATTGTTAAGTTCTGTCGAGAACGTCAAGTCAACGTTACTCTCCGAGCGAGCGTAATTTCGGATGATCTGCTCAATATCTCTCTTGGCAATTTTGTTTACCCTTTCCACATCAAGGCCAAGTCCTTCCCTTTTAAACTGCTCCTTCACTGAAATAGGCTCTCGGATCCCTTCACCGTCTTTCCCAAGCCCACCACCCGTCCAGCCCATTTTTCTTAGAATCTGATTCCCAATGTTATCTTCTTTTATCTTCTGTTTGAAGGCCTCTTCTGCTGAGCGGCCCTGGATCTCATTTCTTGAGATGACATCTTCGATGGTGCCTTTCTTCAGGTTGTTGACGACAGTGGGCTGCGTCTTTTTGAGTATTTTCACGGCTTCCTCTGCTGCCTCGTGCTTCACAGATTTCTTAACGCCGATGGCTTCCGCAATGAATTCATTTTCTAGCATCACCTTGCACTTCCACCGCATGCCCGTCATCCTTTCGAAGACATACTCCACAGTCATCTTGTTGAACTGGGCAGTGTCATTAAGCGTACACACGGGATTGTTAGAGTTCTCATAGATGACCAGGTCCTTCAAGTCCTTCTTCTTGCCACCCCTGGATGAACAGCCCACTTTCTGAACCTGGGTGGTTTTGATAGCTGTCATATTGGACTGGGTCTTTTGAAGAATTTTCAAAGCTTCATCTGCTGCGGCATGTTTGCTGGTTTTCTTAGTGCCATACCCCTCTGCCAAGCAATGGTCTTGTAAATACACTCGACAGCGCCATGAGCGGTTGGGCATCTGGTCATACTTGTATTCAATTGACATTTTGTTAAATGAAGCAGAGTTGTTCAGTATCCCGATCGCATCACTGGCATTTTCTATGAGGACAAAGCTAGTCCAGTGCTTGTTTGAGTTAGAACCACTTTTCAACAACTCAGAGCCAGGCTGAATAGGTACACAATCTCGGTTGGCAGCTACGAATTCATCGTATGGTTTGAGAGCAGGAGGAAACTCTGGGGGAGATGCATCAACCTCACACACGACTAAGTCCTCCTGATAGCTATGTTTGAACTTCCGCTGAATAACTCTCACTTCGACGGTCTTTTGCAACAGCTTGACTGCCTTTTCTGTGGCGCGATCCCTGGATCCATTTTTGCTGCCAGCGTAACCAGTGGTTAAGTAGACATTGAGGCATCTCACTTCGCAAGCAAAGCCATCTGTGAGAAGCTTCTTACTTTTTGGGAGATCAGCAGGAGCAATTTCTTTTAAAGGAACATAAATATATTCAGGATTTGTCTTACAGGCCTGAATTGAGCGAGTCAACAGATAAGTATAATTAATTTTATCAGTCCCAATGTTTGCATCTGGGTTAGCGAGATTTTTCCAAATAGCAGCTGAGAGTTTATCAATAAAATTCTGCTTCAATGCTACAACTGATGGGGAGAAAATTTCAGAGGAAGTCTGAGCAGCTAAGGGGGAGGTTGAGAGTTGTGTAGTATCATTGAAGGTAGTGTCCATACTGTTTAAAATCTTACTGGTACCTGTCGCCTGGCTACTTCCATAGCCTAAACCCACTGAGTTAGAGGACTGGGGATCTTCTTCTAGAGCACTGAAGCTGTTGAAAGCCAAGCTAGTACAGTTTTCTGCTGGCTGTGATGCGCTGTGTGCATCTGTATCCTTGTCGGATTCCTGTGTTTGGTTGTCTGAAGGATCTTCCTTTCCTCCAACTTTCTCATTACTGGCTACAAAGTATATGGGTTCAAAACGAGGTCTCACACGGAACCTGGGGGGAACTTTTTTGGGAGGCTCTGGACCTAGGAAATGAATAAAATGTACAATGTTACAAACAAATTCTCAGAGAGGAAGGCAATGCTTCAGTATGATCACCTGCAGTCACCAACCAGCAAGCTTTTGAGCATGGAATTCCAACTGCCCAGTCACAACAACAAGGATTCTGTGTGCAACACGTGTGCCACAGATAAAGTGTCATCTGTGCAGGTTACAGTAGAAGCAGTCTCAATTCAGTTTTTCACATGACACTTGGTGGGTTTTGTAATACTTACAGCACATAAGCCGGAGGGACACAGGGATCATTTAGTCTAACCCGTGTGAAGTTACTCAATCAATCCACAACATTTCATCCAAGTAACTCCTGCAGTGAGCCAAACAGCTTGTGGGAAAATAACAACTGCACTGAGACCCTGGAGACCTTGGCTCTGTTCCCAGCTCTGCTACTGGCAAGTCATTATACCCATCTTGGCCTTTTCATCTGTGAAACAGGATGAAGATATGGGCCCTTCTTTGTAGCATTATCTTCTAGTGGTGAAATATACTTTACAGCTGTATTTTCCACAGACAACCAGTCTTGAGTGGAAGGTGAATAAAAGCCAAGTGTGGTCTTGTTGCAAAAAAACAAAAAGGCCAATAGTATACTTAGTGTCACTGGGAGGGAAGTGATTTTTCCACTCTATTCAGCACTGGCGAGACCTCACCAGGAGTACTGTGTCCAGTTTCAGTCCCTCCACGTCAAGTATGATGTGGAGAAACGGGAAAGAACCCAGCGGAGAGCAACAAAAACAATTAAAGGCCTGGGAAGCATGATTTATGAGGAAAGGCTGAAAGAGCTAATGTAATTTCATCTGGAGAAGACTGAGAAGGGATTTGATAACAGTCTTCAAATACCTGAAGGACAATCATAGTGAAGATGAAGATGGCCTTTTCTTTGTGGCCACAGGGGACAGGACAAAGAGCAATGGCCTCAAGCCACAGCAGAGAACATTTGGAGATAAGAAGGAACTTTCTGACCAGGAGGGTGGCCAAACATTGGAACAGCCTACTTAGAGAAGCTGTGGAATTGCCATCCCTGGCAATTTTTAAGAGCCGGCTGGACAGACTTGGCTGAGATGGTTTAGCCAGGGATGATCCTGCCCTGAGCAGAGGGCTGGAGTAGACAATCTTGTGAGGTTCCTTCCAGCCCTACTTTCCTATGATCCTATGTCAAGAAATGATAGACCATTGGAACATGCTTCCCAAAGTCACTGTGCCTCATTTCTAACTTGAACTGGAACCAAGGCACAAACATACTTATGTGAACAAGTACTGCAAAGCTGCACAGAATTTGACAGCTGGAAGTCTAAAGAACACATGACTATTCTGATTACAAGAAAGTATTTCACCCCCATACTCCAAAACTAGGGATCAGTAGCTTCATCAGAGAATGAAAAGTCCACCTCAAGTCCACAGAAAAGCTGTTTCATTCAACACTAATATGTGAAACTACGACATAGGTAAGGCTACTAGGTAGGTACAGGCACCAGCATAGTAGCTTCTGTGGTTTAAAATGTTTGGGTCCTCTGACATTCTAGTGGTTTGATGGCTGTTTCCCATTTTTGGTGTTTGTTGTTTGCTTGTCTGAGAGCAGTGCCTAAAGGCTCTGTCCAAGAGAAGGACCTGGCTGTACTAGATGCTACGTGCAGACACACAGTAAGAGGTACCCTCCCACACAGCTTGCAACCTGAACAGAAGAGATGAAGGAAAAAAGTGGGATTAAAGTAACAGTTTTATGACTTGGCTGCTGGGGAACCAAAGCCCAGAAAGATGAACCAACTCGCCAGAAGCTGAGGCAGGCTATTTGTAGCAGAGCTGGACACTGTACTACCCACACTCACTTGGCCAGCTGCCATTTCCTCCCCGCCCCACAACTGCAGCATCCAGGACTGGCTTCGGAAGTCACGGGAGCGTTCTGCTCTGACGGCCCTGCGTTCCCAAGACCATAGGTCAAAGACACCACTCTCTGCAGCTGCCTCTAACATGCAGGCAAATATACTCACTGGAAGGTGCAGAATTTGCAGAAGGTAGAGAACAGGGTCGCTTCCGTGCCTTGGCACTAGGCACCAACTCGAATGATGGCATCTCCCCAATATCAATGCCTTCGGCCATCTTGAGGACTTTCTCCATGACCTGTGCGCCATACCTGCGTTGAATTCAGCACAGACAGTGTTAGCACCTGCCACACCAGGTTCTGTGCTGCCAGCTTCTTAAAAGCACCTGCATGGCAAGCCTCAAGCCTGCTGAATGCCACACTCCTCTCAGCCCAGGCTTTGGGATTTACACCCATGGAGATACTGAGGACTTTCCATCCCACACTAGAAGAAGAAGGCCTTTAAAAGAAAGATACATGTCAGATAAGGTGATGTTCAGACTAAGGAAGAACTAGAGCTGAAAAGCCAGAGTTGAAAAGCCAGCTGAGATATTACAAGCAAACCCTGGTCAAAGCATGGCCTGGTTAGCTGTCCAGTGCAGGACTTGCAGTGACTTTGCTGGTGCCAAGGAGCAAAGCTGCAAGCTGGCCCTGCTCCTGTAACTGGTCCCATGCGCGCACACCTCTGAGGAACTCCTCTGAGGGATGGGAGCTGCCTGCAGGGCCCTGCTTTCAGGACTGTGGCCTTGCACAAAAAAAAATGACCATGGGAATCAACAAGCCAACTACTTCCAAACAAATGCCAAGTGTGTAAGCAGCCAATAGGCTCCCTGTAATTCCTTACCAGGGATCCTGTTTTTCTCCATCAAAAAAAAAAAAAAAAAAAATCACAAAATCTGATAAAAACACAAATTCTCCGATTTAAAAAACCCCAAATCCGCAATTAAAATGAAATGCCACTAATACACATACACACACACACACACACACTATCGACTGAACACAATGTTTTATCGATATATTTACAATTTTAAAGCAATTTGGAAGCCTACCAGTGCCTCAATCACTGTAATAAAATAAATTCTAAATCCCTATACATTTTGGCATTTGATTTTGGGTTTTTTATCATGGAAAATCGGAGCTCTCTCTGCTCCCTTTGCCCACCAGGATGCAGGTCCAGGCCCCTTACTCCCAAGCCACAATCCCCAGCCCTGCTAGGGACCCTCACAGCCC
>NW_005842316.1:236725-240608 GCF_000455745.1 Alligator sinensis
GACACACAAAGTGAAGCGCAAGGAGGAGGGGGGGGGGGGGGGGGGGCTGCTCATTGCAAGCTTGGGATCCCCACCCTGCTGCCCTCCCCCTGGGGCCTCTGCAGCTCAAGAGGTGGGATGTGGCACAGCAGGGCAGAGCGGGGCTGGGCAGGGAAACTCCTTCCACTGCAAGCCCTGCACTGCCCTGGCAAAGCGCTCCTTGCCCGCCCAGCAACAGTGGGGGTGGTAGTGCAGGGCTGTGCCCCTTGCTGCTGCCGCCAGGTGGGTAGATGGCACTTTGCCATGGCAGTGCGGAGCTCCTAGCAGTGGAGCTTCCTCACTTGGCCCCACTTTGCCTTGCCACACCAGGTCCCGCCTGTTAGGTCATAAAGGCTCCGGGGAAAGGCAGCAGGGTGGGGAGCCTGAACCCACAGCCCATCCTGCACACAAATCTGGGGGGGGGGATTTGCCCCCCTCCAGCTCCCGCTGAACTCTGCCAGCCTGCAGACAGCTCTTTGCAAAAGTGGAAAATTGGTGTGTTTCTCCATTAAAATGAAAAAACAAAAATCCGCATTTTATCTGTTTTCCCATGAAAAGCAGAAAACCCAGATCCCTGTTCATCACATGAACAGTTTTAAAATCAGGGGGAGTCAAGCAGCATGTTTCAATACAGTTGCAAGTGAAATGTACAATTTAATACTGCTTCAGAGAAAGCAAAGTGGTAGCAGAAAAGGCAGGATAAAGAGGGCTGCCAGGTTGTAATCCAGCAGAAGGAAGCCAAAATCAAATGGCTCATGGACAAAAAGCTTAGTGACAGCCTGCTACAGGTCTCCAACACTGACCTCAGCCAGCAACCAAAGGACTCATCTCCTTTTCAGTAACGTGCACAACTTCACAGAGCAGTTTTTGACTGTTATCATTAGCAGCAATGTACCTGCAACATTTTCATTTCACAGCAACAAAAGTGACATGACAACGACACCCTGTCAGTAACCCCCAGCTCTGTACCCTCCCTGCAAAATCATCAAGATCACAGATGGTTCCTGACAACGTAGATGCATACAACCTCAGCACAGCAAGTTTCCAGGTATCCCACAACTGTCAAGACCTCCCATAGCCTCTGGGATCTATAATCATTTCACTTAGATGGCAAAAGTTAAACAGTCCATCCTTCCCCTCCAACCCCAAAGGCAGCCTCTAAACATTGAATGGAACCAGGAGCTGTAGGTTTCCCATTAAAGTACAAAAAGAAAAGACCGTTCCACCATGCAGCTGGAATTTCAATGAAGAAGAGGATTGGCCAGTTCCAAAGCAAAGACTAAAATCACCATTGGGTTCCAACCACCAACGCTACTGTAAATGAATGGCTTTGAACTGCCTTTTCGTTACTGTGGTTATTCTTCTCGTGTCCTGTCTGAGATTGCTGATGTTGAAGTATTTAGCAGAATTCATTACTGTGGCTATGAGGTCTGGTAGCACCCAAAGGTGCAGACAGACCTAACACCTGAACCACTCCAAGAATGTCACTGATTGGGAACCGATTCACAAGTGTTCACACGTACAGAGCTAAGGGTTCTCGATAGACTCCTCACCTTTTAGGCACTGCACGGCTGCTGACACGCCAGCGGGGATGGTAGAGTACCCAAACCACCATGCCTCCCAGGGGTTAGTGCCTGGACTTTCCCTAGGTTTCCCCTAGAGGGGGAGAAGGCCCAGCTTGGGGCAGGAGGTCGGAGTGGAGGGGTTGCCAGGTGCTGACGGGGCCCGTGTGACTCCTTGATCATAATTCCCAGGGGGCTGGGTGCACTGGGCCCCCTTCCCCTCCAAGAACTCCCCAGCTTTTCCAACCACTCAAGTACCTTGCATTACCAGCAACTGCACAGAGATGTGTGCGGGGTGGAACCTGCAAGGTGGGGATGGCTGCAGGAGTGCAGCACAGAAGGGAAAGGAACAATTAACAATTAATGAGCTAATTCACTTCCCATGGAGTAGGGAACAGACAGGCATTGCACAAGAGGCAAGGCTTTCTTCGGGAGATCTGTTTTATCCCAGCTATACAGCTGGCCCAATAGAGTTAGACAAGCTTTTGAATGAAAGACATTCTTCTTCAGGCCTGATCAGAACCAGCCACTTGCTCTGGTCAGATCTGAAAAATGTCTTGCATTCATAAGCTTGTCTAATTATCCCAACTATACAGTAGGTCCAATAAAAGATACTACCCTAAGAAATCCTTGCTTCTCAATTTCTGGACCATCACAGCTACAACATCACTGTTCCATTACCATTGTGCAACAACCGTTTCATGCCCCTGCCCAATCCCCCCCATCCAGCAACTGACAGACATTTACTGTTATAGGAACAACCACTCATCACCCCAAGTAAACCTAGGATGCCCGTCCAGGGTCCCTAGCAGGGAAGTGAAACTGCTACAGGGGCTTTCTGCTTCCCCACCCTTCCAAATAAGACATTTTGGGCACAGGGGTCGTGGCTGCATCCCAGAGGACCCCCACTGCCCTTCATGGGTTTCGGGGGCTGAGAAACAGTGCGCTCCAGGATGCTTGGAGGCCTGACCAGTCACTAGGCCCCAAATGCTTGGTGTCCTCACATGACGTTGAACCAGTTTGAGGAGGACAGGTCTAAAGCAGCCTGCACATCTACACTCTTGGGGTTTAGAGTACATTTACAGTGCTCTAAGTCAGGGGTGTCAAAAATACGGCTCATAGGCTGGGTCTGGCTCACGGGCCAGTGGACTGGGTCCAACCCTGTGCACACTGCAGGCAGCACAGGGCACTGGACCACCCACGTGTGCTATATGAAGCACAGGGGGCTGGCCTGGGCATGCGTGCTGCCCATGGTGCACAGGCTGCACGTGGCCCAGGGGATCTGGGACATGGGCTGCCTGCAGCGCCGGGGGCAGCTCACGTCCCATGAGCAGTGTATGTCCCATACCAGCCCCAGGGGCTGGCACATGCAGTGTGCAGCTAGGACATGGCACTGTGGGGTCTAGTCCAGCCCAGAAGCTGGCTTAGAGACACCCCTGTTGGTCTGTCCAGAGACTTCCCCAGCCAGGTATGGAGGCCTGAGCAGATCCCATCTTACATTTACATATGAAGAGAGAGCTCTGAATAGCCTGACCTGCAAAGACACTCCTGCACCACCAGGCTGATCAGCCTCTTCTCTGGCATCGCTGCTCAGACCCTGGTGAGCAGCAGCGAAGCCTTGCACTGCTGCTTGGGAGAACAAGAAACAGCAGCTTCAGTAAGGAGGGGGACGGGACAGGACACCACACACAGAGCCAAGCAAGGGGAGGGGGCAGGGGAGCGGATGGCCATCCCCACCCCCTCCGGCCCAGGGCAAGCAAGGGGAGGGGGCAGGGGAGTTTCACCCTTTAACTCCAAACCAGCACCCCCTCCTTGCACCCGGGCATCGATAGGGCTGAACGAACTGCAAAAGCAGCCAAGCACCCCTTGCCATCGGCATCCAGCCGCGGCCGACACTCGGCCCCTTGGCAGCCCTGGATACCGATCACTGGTTTGAGCGGAGGCCAAGCCCTCCTTGGCAGCAACCGCCTGTTGGAGATGCTGGCTCTCTTCCCGACCCCTCGCAAAGACAGCGAGTCCTTCGCACAGCTCTTTCCACCGAGCCTCCCGCCCCGCGGCAGCGCCCGGGGGTCTGCCCGCCGCCCTCGCCCCCGCCCCCGCGCCCTCCTGGCTGCGCTTCGCCACGCGGCACCCCGGAAGTTCACCCCCCGGCCACGAGCGCGCCCCCCCTTCGCGGTGGGGAAGCCTGTAGGCCCCAGGGCCCGGGCGGGCGCGGACCTGCAGCCCAGGAAGACGTGGTTGGCCCACAGCACGGACAGCGCCAGCAGCTGGTCGATGGCGGCGCCCGGGTAGCTCCGCAGGTG
>NW_005842316.1:240879-281260 GCF_000455745.1 Alligator sinensis
CCACCCGGCTCGGCGGCGCCCCGCAGCGCCCCCTGGCGGCGCCTCGCTGCGCTGCCTCGGGGGGCGTGCGGCGCTCGTGAACCGCAACGAAGTGAACAGCTCCTAAGACCAGGAGCAATGGATCCCAACTCCTGGAAGGCCGCTTCAGGCTTAATGCCAGGAAAAACTCCTTCACAGTGAGATTCCCTCCACAGGTGGTGCAGACGCCTAGCCTGGAGGTTTTCAAGAGGAAACTGGACAGTCACCGCTAGGGTCGCTTGACCCCAGTTGTCTTCCTGTCTAGAGCAGGGGGGGGGCTGGACCCGATGATCTGCAAGGTCCCTTCCAGCCCCTGACAATCTATGACTCCCAGTCAGAGCTTTGTCTACCCGGATCTTATAAGCCTCCAAGGATGGAGAGTCCACCACTTCTCTGGGTAACCTGTTCCAGTGTTTTACCACCTTCCTAGTGAGGAAGTTTTTCCTAATATCCAACTTCCCTGGCTGCAAATTGAGCCCATTGCTCCTTGCTCCGTCATCTGCCTCCACTGAGAACAGTCCAGCTCCATCCTCTTTGCAACCCCCTGCAGGCTCTTCGGGTAGTTAAGGGCTACCATCAAATCCCCACTCAGTCTTTTCTTCTCCAGACTAAGTAAGCCTAGTTCCTTCAGTCTTCCCTCACAAGTCCTGTCCCGCAGCCCCTGAACCATTTTTGTAGCCCTCGACTGGACTCTCTACAATTTGTCCACAATAAAGAATTGCTGGAAATGCCTGAAGGCTGTGGGTCCCACAGCCCAGGGTCACAGCAACCTCATCATGCTTGGATTTCCAACCTGTTGGTCCCCAACCAGTCACCCAAGCCTCTGGGCCACAGAATCCAGCTCGGTCCATGGTGGATCAGGTCTGCCCCTGCCTCGGGAAAAGATCAAGTTCCTTTGAGCTTTGCTTGGCATGTGGCCCCCGTGCCCCACCAGCAGGTGCTTTGGTTCAGGGTGGGCAGGCTCGGGCGCTCGCATGGCCTCGTGACACCGCCTGGTCCCTGGGAGGCTAGGGGCACACAGGCAGTAGCCGGCTGCAAGATCAGGCATCTGTGGAGGAGGAAGGTCACCCCTGCGAGTCCGGGTTGCTGCCAAGCTTGAAGCCAACGGATTTCTGCAACACAAGGGCTCGCTGACCCCCATGGCAGGGCATGCAGGCCCAGGGTGACACCTGGGGATCCAGAAGCGATGGGAGCCTGTCATTCTTCGCTTTGAGGAGACAGACACTGGCGGACAACTGAGATTTTACATTTGGAGCCCTCCTGCCAGGGCAATTGCCTTTGTGACTGGCATCTCCCTGCGGGGTTTGTAATCTGAACACTGCCCGAGAACTAGGAAGGGGAGCAGAGCAGGAAGGAGATAACTCCAGAGCGGGGAGAGCGCTACCTTTATGCCCAAAGTCCAAGGGGTCACGTGTTTCTGCACTTCTCTGACTGCTGTTTTGGTGGTAAGGGAAGGCAGCAGGGGAGGAGTCATCCAGACCCCATACTTAGGCCTAACTACCAGCACTTGGATCAGCATCATGTTGGGCCTTCTGCTACGCCTTGGGAACCTCACAGCTGCCAGCCAGCGACAACCACCTCTGAAAAAGAGATAATGGTATAAGGCACGACGCCAGCCAGAGGGCAGCAGTGATGTCACCTCCAAGGTGGAAGATGCCGACAGGGTGGCACAAAGGTGTGGCTCGGAGTTATGGGCCCTGAGAGGTCCAGCGAAACTCCAGCTGGAAGCCTAGGCTGGCATTGGTCACAGCACCTGTTCTCCCAGCTCGTGGTGCTGCCCTGCGCATGCAAGCGCCAGTCAGCAAAGAGCGGTAACAGGCCCTAAATCACAAAGGAAAGGGAGCGCTGGGAGCACCCAGGAAATGGTACAATGGAGTTCACCCTTACGTGACATGTCCTATTGCCACCACAGCGCTGAAGTGCAGAGCAGAGGGAAACTTGCAGGGTGCAGCTCCACATATAGGCACGTGGGACAAGGCTGGCAGTCAGGCTCTTGGCAGCATCTCGGACACAACCCTCCAGGCCCCTCCTGCTGCAGCCCCCAGGGCCGGGGAAGTCACAGAGCAGTCCTAAGGGAAACCTTTGTCTACTTTAAAAGGGGGAAGCGGCTCTGCCCATGAGATCAGGGCCAGTTCAGAGGCTCCATCTGCCGGACGGTTCTACCGGTTGCATGTAACACCTCTTCCTGCGCGGGGGGCTGCTTTTGGCTGAGACTGGCAGCAACGAGGAGAGGCACAGATGCCAGCTAGAGGGAGCAAGTGCCAGGAGGTGCAGGTGGCACAGACTTGCCCTTTCCCCCTCACACTGCAGGGAGGATTTTCTGCACACCCAGAGAAGGCAGGAAGCAGCGGTCTGAGCCCGCTGCCACCAGGAGGCAACTGTGTATTCCCTCCTCAACGACCGCCTTAGGAGTTCACATGTTCACAAGGGAAAGCTTTTTCCCCTTCTCCTTTTATCCCGTCAAGACATCCAGCAAGACCTACCTGCTGAGCAAGCCCAAGGGCCCGCTCCAGAACAGAGCACAGAAGTGCTACATCACTAGCTGCTGGAAGAGCCGTGCCTGAAGTCAAGGGTTTGTTCGTCTCGAATCACTGAGGGAAGGATTTTGCTCCCTCTCGGCTGCAGTTCATAGATCTCACTGACTGGTTTATACCTTCGGCAGAAACATCTCAAGGATTGAACACTTCCTTCCTTTAAAAGCGGGTTTCCCCATGGGACAGGTTGCCTTACCCTGGTTGTGTGGAAACACCTGCCACAGACAGCTCCGACTCCATGTATTCCACAGCTCGCTTCAGGCCAGGGCCCTCTGGGGCTTCAGAGACGCAGGCTGCTTCCCATTCTTTTGTTTAAAGCAGTGCGTTTTAAAAACTAGACAGACTCCAATCTAAAAAAAGGCTGCAGCACATCCCAGAAATAGCAAGTGTAAATTGGTTGCAGTCGCAGGTTTAATAACCTGTAGTGTCTCCAATGCACGAGGTTAATGGCCTTCGGTGTCTAAAAACAACCAGCTAAATTAATTACAATTTTAAAAAGTGCAACAGGTCAAGAGAAACTTCCCACGTATGGAGCTTTTCCCCCTGGTGCATTTTAGCATCTAAACTATTTCCATTTTCAGATAACAGAGCTAAAGCAAGCCTGGTTAGAAATCATATAGAGGGAAACCCAGGCTGGTCCAAGAGGAATCTCTCCAGGGGCAGATGTGGGCAATTTCAACAGGGGCCCTATTTCATCCAAGCCAGGACACTCCAATTCTTCCCCGCAACATTGTGCTAGAGCTGGACCAACCAACCCCCCTTAACACCCTCATGATAACCTTTGCCAACATGCTTGTCCCAACATCCCGGCTACATTTCAGAGTGGCTCAACTGAGCTCCACGCATTTTCCCCAGAAGCAGCTGTACAACAGGAGGACTCTGCTCTCTCAGGAAACTCTCCACTACAAACACAAAAGGACCCAGGTTGTATTTTTTCACATTTTTTTTTATTGAAAACTTACATTAAAGTTAGAAAGGTATCGAGCTAAACAGTGCTGGTTCTTTAATGCTTCATGTAAATATATACTCGGTGCCGTTATCACTCATACTTCCATTGGGAAAAAAAAAAGGGTGAGGGGGGAATAAAACCACAGAGGAGAGACAGATGAACACAGTTTGGAGGAACATGCAGTGGATGGTCCAAAGGAGAACGAGACAAGCAAGAGGGCTAGGACAGACTCCAAGGCATCTCCAAGACAGCACGCTCTACTCACATGGGCTTTGGAGGGAGCATGACCAGCTGGCGACAGCTCCCCAGGCCTCCCCAGCGTGAAGAGCAACATCATTCTCTAACTCTAAAGAGCACAAGGGGGTTCCAATAATGGAGTGTGGGGTTTTAATACACAATAAATTATTTGAGGCTAAAAACTCACTCAATCTGTGTCAGGCAGGCAATGCAGTGTCCTTAACGAGAGGGCAGAGGCACAAATGACACTAATGGAAGAAAAACCTGCACGTTTCTTTTTGCTGTATTTCCTTGTTAGAATGAGCTAGGTCGTGGCTGTCAATGTAGCAAATTGCACCTATTTCTCTCTCCTCTGACATCAAGTACAACAGGTTTTCAACACAAAGCCAGGAACTGGCAAGAAAAAAACAAAACAAAAAAACAACACTCTGGCTTCCACAGACAGTCATGGGAGTCTGTGATATTTATATTAGGCCAAATTAGGGGGGAAAAAATATATGTATGTATATATTGTCATAATCTTAATGCTTTGACTTTTTTTTTTGGCTGTGTCACTCTTCCAATGACATTTCTGTTGCTCCTCAGAAGTCTTAGGTACACGATCAGCTTCCTCCAGTAATATTCTGTCTTGTCACGCAAAATACAAGACACTTCAATTTTAAATACCATGCAAGGCAGAAAAGGGCTTCTTTCCAAGACACTAAACATTGAAGATCTGTCCCCCCCACACAGACATTATAGGATCCCTAAAAACTCTTCTAGAAGCAGTAGTCTTCTCCCTCAGACACAGTGCAGCTGGCGAAGACAGACTAAAAAAAGCTACAGAGAGAGGGGAAAAAAAGAGAGAAAAAACAGAAGATTATCAAAAGGAGAAGGACATTCAAAAAGCAGGAAATAGAGACTCAACGTAAACTGAGAGGAGAGGTGGGCAATTACAGATCCTGCAGTAACTGCTCCCAGGGCTTCAAGGAAACCACACAAATTAGAACGTTGTTTAAAGAGGTTTTTAATAGCATTATAAAAGAAGTCAAAATGATCCGTAACAGCCAACAACCTGCAATGCAGGAAAACAAAAGGCAGATAAAAACACTCTTTGCAGCTGGACACCTGAGGCCCGCTGAACAAGGGACACTGACCGGTCATGGAAGGTGCGCGACTAAGGAAAGCAGCCAGTGCTTGAAGTACCGTATTTTCTCACATACAACATGTCCTAAAACAAAATGTGCACCTGGTTTCTGAAAGGCAGAACGAAGAAAGAAAGATCTTTTCTTTGTGAGCCTCTGTTGGGCAGGGTCGGGGAGGGAGGGAGAATAATGAGCGTCCACAGCCAGCACATAAGGAGCCCGGCGTGCAGTGTAGCACGTGCAGCTTTAGTTTTGCTTTCCCCAGGCAGAAGCTGAACTGCTGTTACCCTATTTCCTTGGTTACCGTGCACACCCGATTTCCAGCAGCTGCATTTTAGAGGAAAAGAAGCATGTGTGTTATATGTGAGAAATTATAGTATTTCAAACTTCTTTTTAAAAAGCAGTTTTTTAATTGATCTTTACAGTGCCCCCAGAAACCTGAGAAAGTATTAATAGGCTGCAGTCAAGCATTTGAACAGTCTTCACTTCTAGAAAATGAGGCCACACCTAAGCTTCAGTTATGGGCTCCTGCACAAGGCTGACCATGTGCTTGGGCAAGGAGCTGGATGGAGGAGCACATGGAGGAAGAGGAACTGCCTTCCCCACTAATGCTGACATGTGCCACAGGGGATAAGCCTCAGGCTGAGGCTAGATGGGACATCTCCAAATGCAGGCCTACAGCCAGCCAGACCAACCTAGAGCCAGGCGCTTGCTAGCTCCCCTGGGACGGGAGGAGATCTTGTCCCCAAAGCTCTGATCTGGCTAGCGAGCAGATATGAGGAAAAGGGGACCTGAGTAAGAGCCATCGCCATCAGGCTCTCAGGTTTGAAGAGTGTGTGCAGGCAGTTGAAAGATGCTGTGGCAATAGCAGACCCTGAGACATCAGCCAGCTCTCCTTTCACCAGTGTCTGAGGGCTGTCTGTTGATTTCAGCCTTCATAAGATGCTCCCACTTGGGGTCAAGCTTTCAAGTTCAAATTCCACGCGCACACTTTGCCTTTTTCCCTAGAACGATGAGATCTCGCACATGTTCCCCTTAAATGCTTATGGCTCACAACACATCTTCAACAGGACCTGTGCGCACCCAGCCCACTCCATCCAAGATACAAGGCTTCCCCCCCCGCAGCCACCATAATTAAACCAAGGCTGTGTTGTCTTTTCAAAATCCCCAATAAATAGATTTTAAACTGCATCGTTATTTTGCCAGCAAAAAAAAAAAAAATGCACAGAATTCTTTTCCACATCCCTTAATAATTTGGGGGGGGAAAATCCATTAAATGTAGAATAAAAAAGAAAGGAGTGTTAAGGTTACAGTGTCCAAAAAAAGCTTATCTTAAATGGTTTCATTAAAGCAGTCACCACCAATACATAGGAAAGGCAGATTCCTGATGAGGAGAGAGAGGATTGGAAAGGTCATGGCTGAAATGTTATGAGAAGCTGTCAGCTGTTACTAGAGCCTCTGTTTTAACAAATAAAGGAAGGTCCATTCGAGCCCTTTGCATTCAGGGATTATTACTCAGTACAGAGCCAGGGGTTACTGTAAAAGAAGGGCAAAAAAAAAGTAAACGTTAACCAGAATTCATGGTCTCATAAAGACTTTATTTTTTTTTAAATGTCCCCTTTAAGGAATACACAGACAAGACACTTCCAGGCAAACCACAGCTTGTTCAGGGAGGTACCTACTGAGGGTACCTACTGAGCCTCACTGAAGGCAGAAGCAAAACTCCCACCCATTCAGTGCAAAAATGTTGCATTAAGAAAACCCTAAAATCTTTTGCTATATAGCAAATTTCAAGGAACAACTAAACAGCATCTGTGCGTTCCTAAGCAGATGCTGGGTTTTCCTAATAATACTTGGGATATTAAACAACAAACAAAGAATATAAGGACAAAGGATTTTGAAAAGAAAGTAATACGGCAGCATCTCTATGCTGTCTTCTTCATAACACCAGCTGTTCTAGCAAGTAAACATGGGCCTTTGCGCAGGTTTTCCCTGAGTTTGGATCCAGGATTTGTTTCAGCACGTCATGGTAACAGGGGAAGAGTCTGTGGAAGGCAGGCCAGGTGGATCTGAACTTCCCAGAGTCTGTATGGCTCAGCTCACCAGGACAACCTGCTGCAAAGCCTGGATCTGGATTGAGTTTTCCCCACAGTATGGGGATGAGAATGGGGCTTTCCATCTTCTGAGGTTCTGGCTCAGGCCCTTGCCTGCTAGCATGGTATGTATGTAACAGTCAAGTACAAGGAATCCAATCTAGATGAGGATGCGTTAGACACTGATACAGAAAATGAATGCACCACAACAAAGAGCAGCCTCTCTCACAGGCAGCCCAGAGAGCAGGCTCTAATTGCACTCGCAGGGATTCGAAGGCAGGGCACAGGCTTCAGGGCACTAAATGCGAGTCCACAAGCAGCCGTGCTCTGACCATGCAGATGTGAAACACGTGCGAGAACTAGCTGGGACGGTTTAGAGCAGAGGATGCTAGTTCTGCAAGCGCTCGGCCATACGGGCTGCTGCCCAGCGGGGGAGTGGGTAGCCTTTAGTGCCTCCTGTCAGCTCCATACAGGTTATTGCTGGACTCCTCACCCACGGCTAGTCAAGGGCAAGACTCTTGCTTTTTAAAATAATTGTAAGGAGAGGACGGGAGCAGGGGGTGAGAGGTGGGCAAACAGGCAGTGGCAGCCGCGGGATAACTGAATGTGGGGGCATTCGTTTCTGGTGCCAAGGGGAAGGTGCTACAGGAAACCCGAACTGAAAATGAAAGAAAAAGGCAGGTTAATGGCATTGTGAGTGAATTTAAATAAGCAAATAAATCAAACATAATTATGGTCTCTATCAGGCAAAACAAATGAGAGTGTTGCTATGTGTTAATAAAGCTGACTGGTCTTGACCGACTACAACACATGCTTTGCACACACAGGCACAGACAGCAGGGGCACAAACAACATCTCCCACAGTCGCCTAACACAGTGGGATCAATCCTGTAAACCCCTGCTAGAGTGAAGAAGCCCCATAATACTTTATGGGCCAACACATGCATAAGTAGAACGATTGAAAAAGGACCAGACATACATATTTAGCTCAGCGGAGACAAATGCCCATTCAACACGCACTGTCTGCAATTGTATACCCGGAACAAAAGAACGTTATTTGATCTGGGGCTGGGCATACAATAGTGTACAGTTATAAGGACTGCCCAAAGCAATCCAAAACCAACAAGCAGCAGCAATGTTCGCTCCAACTGCACTTTAGCCCTGCCTTTGTACTCAGCCCAGCATGAACACTGTTATTCTTTGAGATTATTTTTCACGTTCAGATCCCAAAAAGCAAAGAATTGTTCTTTCCCCACACCTCCCCCACTTTACATTGTTATTGTTGGCAGCAACATTCATCCTGTCTGAGCATCCAAGCAGGGTTTTTTGTTTTGTCGGTGGGGTTTTTTTTTTTACTATATCTCATTCTGTATAGGACCCTTCTGGAGTCCTTACTAATAAGTGGGGCTAGCAATTAAAATTTAAAACTTTATTCAAAACTCAATGTTATTCCTTCTCTTTATTCCTGTTTCATGATAGACCATAGGTTAGTTTATAACTAGATCCTATTGACCTTATTCTCAAAGGTCGGTTTGTGGTAGGAAATCATCTCAAAATACTGGACTTTCTGGAGGGTCATTAATACAAGGGCCATAAGGAGACTTATTTTAATGGACACATTATTACAGCTGCAAATGTCCCCTTTAAAAGCAATAGGGCTGATATCCTGCTCACGCCTGCAATCTAGACATGTTAGTATCAGTTTTACCTATGGCAATAGTAATTGCATCTGGTTGCAAAATAAAGGCTCTTTAGATGCATCCATCACAGCTATAATCATCAATTTACTCATCAGTCGAGGATATGAATGGCTTTCCTGCCTCTGCTAGCTGGGTGCATTTGTTAAATGATTTCTTTACATATACATGAGTCCCTGTCCCTTATAATATACATCTATACCTAACAATGCCACATATATGCAAGCTGAAAGCACTGTCTGACTGCAAGCTTCATTCATTAACCATTTCAAGGTTTACAAAGCAGCCTGACTGTAAACAAATAAGCTTCTCTACTGCTATGCGGGGAGACCCAGGATTACATGACAGCAATATAAAATGACTCAGAATTGTGCAAACATTGAGGACTAAGACACCCACTTAATTGTGAGCAGAGGGAAGCTTTTGTGGCCTTTCTAGAGGAACTCAAAGGGTGGCTGTAGCCCTCTTCCAAAACTAGAAGCTACCCGCATAGGCACCGACTCCATGGGTACTCCGGGGCTCAATCATTCACTGAAAAAAATTAGCAGGTGCTCAACACCCATAAGCCACATCGGGTAAGCCGGGTTGAAGTAACACGCTGCCTCTTCTGGGCATGCGCGAGGCTCGGCACAGGAATGCAAAAAGAGAAAGCACCCACTGGTAAAAACTGAAGCCAACACCTATGGCTACCTGGATTCCTGATATGAATGCCAGGACCCAGGGGCAACGTATGCATCTTTGGGGGCAGGGCTTGTAAGGCTAAATGCAAGCTGCTTTTTTTTTTTAATGGAAATCACACTTAGTCTGAAAAGCCTACAATCATGTCTGCCCCCACAGACAAGGCATGGCAGACATCTGGAGCTCAAAGGCACAGCCTTTAGTCCTTGATCATTTTAGATCAACACCCAGCACCTGTTATTTGGCAATAAGCAACTACAAAAAAACCCCTAACTTTGACTATTTACTGCCTCAGGGTTAAGAGAGACCCAGTGACATACCCAGGGCTGAGCAGTAGCTTGGTGACAGAGGCTAGGATACAAGTCTTGAATCCCAAGCCTGTGCACTAACCAGTCATTAGGGGTAGAAGACTTCATTCTCATCAACCAGCCTGATTCTCAATACTTACATTTCTATATTGTTACCATAGCATCTACATGACTAAAAATCTCTTAGTTTGAGAGAGAGAGAGAGAAAGAGCGAAAAAGAGAGAAGACAAAAGGATTGTCTTTACTAGTGACATTAGTAAAATGGCTGCAAAGCTTTGGAGGCAGTGTCCTTCATCCCAAATGTGCCGTTATTATATTGCCCTTTCACATTACAACACATCAAGCAGTTCTTCGTGAAAAGTCACTCCTGTTACTTTGCAGCATCATTAAGGACACACAGTTCTCCCGAATACCCTAGATTTATTACTGCATGTGGAAAAAGACAGAATAGCAATACACCAGGACAGGCAAAAGGGGAGAGAGAAGTGAAAGGTGAAGGAAATGTTTCGTGATTGTGTGGTTGGGTGGGTTGGTGCTCTTAAGAACTGTGTGACTGGATCCCACTGCAAGGTCTATTGTAGTTAATGAATCTTACCAGGACAATGCACCTCATGCCCCATGCAGCAAACAGCAGTTAACTGTAAAACAGCACACAAGTAAGAGCTGATGGCGATGGGATGGTAATAAACATCAAGTCATGAATTAGTGCAAACAATGGAGCCTGGACTAATTAAGAAAGGGAAGTGCCAAGTTATTTGCAAATGCAGATCTCATGGGAAAGAGAAGGGCTACTCTACAGTTGGTTAGCCACTGTTAAATGAAACATTACCAAGCTAAAATCCTGCCTATAACATCCCTGGTTGCTATGGAGATTTCTGATGTAAATGCTGTAATGGAGCTGATAGTAGGAGGGTATCCAATGTAGGAGGAGAGTATCCACTGTAGGAGTTTGGCAGAGAGCAAGGCACATCACCGTTTTAAAACACAGCTATTTTTAACTTGAGAGAAGAGACCCAACTTATTAAAAGCTGGCTTGAGTGCTGAACAATAGTGCTTCGTTCCGTTTCCTGAACCCCAAAACTTTCCACTGTGGATGCTACCCCCCTTCTTGACCTAATCAGGCTGGACTACAAGAATACTTGGAGGCAATTTTGCTGTCAGCTATTCAGTATGTGTCTGGGTGTATTTTGGGTGTCTTATTCTGACCGGCATCTTTTTGCACAGCTCTGGGCCTGTTCAGCTTAGGGCTACTGGCTAGGGTTGGATATTTGTCTTGTGTTAGTCTGCTCTTAGAGATAACTGGCTGTGTTGGAGAAGAGGTACCAAAAGGTCTAATTGCAAAGGGGAAGTCATGACAGAGAAGCAAGCACCAAGTTAACTACTTACTTTTTCCTCTCCTTGTCCCGTTTTAGAGTCTGTGATCCTCCAGCCTGCTGGGCCTGAGACTGGAGCAGCTCAGCCGCCGTCTTCTTCTGTTTGAATGCATTTACTTCATCATCCAGAGATTTCTTCTTGTCCTCCAGCTTCTTCTTTTCATCCTGATGCAGCTTCTTCAGACGATCAAACTTTTCATGCAGCTAGAGAGGAGAGAGAGAGAGAAGAGCTGACACACCAACATACCTTCTCTCTCTACTGAGAAAATCCCCATGAAGCCAGAAGACATTTTCAAAGAATACAGGACATTTCAGCAGCAACATAGCTGAGATTAATTCAAGGCTCATGGTAGTGGAGATGTACACATGCATGCATGCGCACACACACACTACTGTCTTCACCTCTTTTTCAGCCTCTTTAAGCTCTGCTTCTTTTTCTTTGACTCTCTGGACAAACATTTGCCTCATCTCCTCCTCTTTTTTCTGCAGTTCCCCCAGAAACTCATTCCTTTTGGCCTCATAAGTCTCTTGTAGGCTAGAGAGAAAGAAAAAGCAGGTGTAAAATCAATGATAAACTCAGGTCTCTTCTCAGGCATCCCCTCTAAGTCCACAAGAACCATCATGGCTGAGTAAGCACATGGGACAGACCAGAATCTGAGTCTGCTGGTCAGATGCTCAGGGGACAGCCTGGTTCAAACCCACTGCCAGACTCTAGGGAAGTTCAGCTTCAGATTCAAACTCAGCAGCATTAGGCTCATCTTACCCTGCAATCTCCAAGATACCCTTAAAAGAATAACACTTCCTGTGATCACGGAGATCATTTCATCAGCTGCCTGCTATTAGTCCTGGCACTCTAACCCCCCAGTCTTCATGCTGGGAATAGGCCCAGTCACTCAGTTTCCAAAGGGACCGACAACTTTAGAAAGCAGCAGCATCTGGAAGTACTTGTGTTGCCATCTGAAACCAAGCCACCACCTCAGGCCACTTCCTTGCCCCATGTTTGCCTCCATTTCTCTTATGCTCTCTGTTGAAAGAGCTGGGATCAGACCCTCATCTTCACTCTCCTCTCTTGTATCTTGCACTTGCTGCTCCACCTGTCTCTGTGGGCTGTGCTTCTCTGCGACTGCGAGCTCCATGCATCGTTCTATTATTCTCATGTGCTTAACCAGTGAAAAGCTGACGATTAGCAAGTCCATTCCCCCCTCAAGCCCTTGCTGAGCTGTGCCATTTGACCCACTGCCGTGGAAAAGGTCAAGTTTAGCCATCCTGGGGTGAAGAAGAGTCAGGTTCACTGTGCGATGCAGATGGGAGCAGGGGGGTAAGTCAGAAGAAAGCACTTGCCAAAGACAGATGCTGATTCCAAAGGAAGCCACTGGGTGACCCCCAGCAGGGGACACTCATGATACAGGGATTCTTGGCCCAACAAGGACAGGGAGATTCTTGGGTTTATAGTCTGCTCTAGTTCTAGCTTTCCCCTCCCATTTCACTCACATCGGATGCTGCCTGGGAGGGCTATGCAGCCTGTGGCACAGAATCCAGTCGGGGGTACAAAGGGCTAGCCTTTCAGAGCCAGTTCTGCATGTGCTTGGGGCTTCATGACAGGGTGAGCCAGCTGTGGTCTCTCCTGCCCTCTATGCTGCAGGAAGCATACCTGAAAGGTTTGCTGTCAGGATCTGTGTCCTTGAACCCCATCTCTTCCAGCTTGCACCGCCGGTACAGCTCATAGTGGCGTGCGTGGGTCTGCTCGCGGAGATCTTCCATGTTCACACGAATAAGCATCTCGCGTAGCTTCACAAAGTCACAGTGAGCTTCATTCTCCACTGCAAGACAATTGGAGCAGTGATATGGAGCGAGACACACAGAGTTGCCTCTTGATACTCTTCTGCCCTCCAGCCCCCCAGGGGGACTCTACTAACCCTTCCCAGCACTGAAAACACAGCCCCCCCACAATAATGTGATACAGGACATGGAGGGGAATCCCCACTGCAAGGCTGAACCTCAGTGGGACCCAAGTTAGCAGCAGAGCTGGAAGCAGGAGTGAGGCATCCCCTGCTCCAGGTGCAGGATCCCACCCCCTCCCAGCAGCAGCCTCCCCTCACACCACAGGGCCCAGGCACTCACCCTGCACTGTGCCCCATGGGTACTGCCGGGCTTTCATCATCTTGTTTCCTATTTTCATTTCCTCCGTGCTGCCAATCACTGCAAATGGTAAGTGGGCCTGGAATACAATCAGGGCAGTGGATATGAGTCACTTTGAGCGACAGCCAGGGACGCAGCATGCAGCCTGGACATGCCACATGTCCTGAGCGAGACAGGGCTGCATTGACACTGGCTGACTCTCCCTGTGAACCTGGTCACTACAGCCATGGCCCAAGAGGCGGCTTTGGGGAACCCTGTTGCTAAGGTTCCTGCTCTCTCGCCTGACAGAGCTGAGCCAGGGTCCCGGACAGCTTCATGCACATCCTTAATGCCTCCCCCCACAAACTCCCTCCCAGCCTTCTGTCCTGAAGGCTCAGGACTGAATGTGGGCTGCACATGGGAGCAGCCAGATACCATTGAGCCTTTGCAGGGGAGAAAAGAATACAGCTTTCTTTGCTCAAAGCCCTGAAGCCCAAAGCCCTTTGTACAGCCACAGCAGAGAAGCAGTTTCCCTTATTCAGCCCCACTGACTTGCCTCCACCCTGAGCAGAGGGGGCTGATAATGGGGTGGGCCTGTCTCCATTTCCAGCCATATGCTGGCCTCACACTGATGCCTGCAGCTAAGGCAACTGTAGTGGGCTTTGTTTAGATTGCAGCTGGCATCTGTTGAGAGCCACCAATCAGCTGTCACTTTAATAAGCTGCAACCTAAAATTACAAGGCTCTGTGCTGTTACCAAAGCCCCACATTGGTCTGTCGCACAGGAGAGCCTGATGCTCAAACTAGATCCTTTCATGGTGTTTGCTCATGTCATTCAGTCTCTGGTTGCATCATAACCCCCCCCCCGCCACACACACACATACACACACACAGCAGAGGCTCCAGGACCCAATTCAGAGACAAACCAGGACACATTTTGGAATAACAAGAGGGAGAGATGGTCCTTTAGAAAGCAACCAAACTGCTCTCATTAACTGGGTTGTTTTAAGCTTGATCTTTCTATAAGTGCACTGATCCTGGGACATAGCTTGGAAAAGCAAAGGGTTAGTGCACCTGCAATACAACCCTCAGTGCATCACAGCCCCAGCCTGTTTGCTGCTCCTGGGAGGAATGCAGGCGTCTTGCAGATTTCAGAGATCCACTCGGCAGCAGTGCTTGGCAGGCCAGGCCTCTCTTGGTCTGCTATCTGGTACCAAGTAAACCAGTACAGCCTGTTCCATGGTCAGCTTGTCAGCGACTAAACCAGCACCCCAACCTGGGCAAGCCTGAGGGACTGGAGGATGTCTCCCAGCCTGCTATATAATTCAGCAAATACTAGTCTCCATAGATTGAGTGGTGCTTTGAACCGGTGTACTTGGGGCAAGGGGAAGGGGTGGGGGGGCTGGTCCCAGCTCTGCAACCAGCTCACCCTGTGACTTCAAACAAAACAATCTGCCTCTCAGTCTCCAGGCTGATAAGCAGCCTTACCACTCAGCGACCTCAAAAGGGAAATCAGGCAAATGAGTCAGAGCTCAGAAAGCACAAGACCCTCCAGAAATGTGAGGCTGGTGCTATATGGAGTCAACAGGCCCATGCTTTTTGCTTTTCAAAAAGAAACATAATCCATGGTCCCACTTTGTCATTTCATTTCAAAAGTGCTCTTCACACTGCACAGGCTGCCGGGAAAGCAGTGGCAAAGCAAGGTAATTGTCCAGGGAAAATAATTCAAAAGAACACACACTTAAATTCAGCACCAATCTCTCCAAGGTACAGCTAATTTAAAAATATATATTGACAGAATAAAAAATCCTCACAGCTGCCCATGCATTAAGCAAAGCTACCTACAGCCTGGGCTTCACAGACATGGGGAATGAGACTGGGAGCCTAAGTGACAGGCCCAAAGCCATCTGCGGCAGCAAAAGGAGACTTAACGCTGGAGTCTTCCTGGCTCCCAGTCCTGTGTTCACACTCGCTGCCCTATGAATTACCAGGAAAAAAAGCTCTGCAGATGATGAACTTAATACACTACCATGTGATCACCTAGATTGTGGGCGAGTGCAGATGGGGAGAGAACAAGCATCCAATAAACCAAACTAAAATCTAAGCAACCAGCTCTGTTGTGCCCTGCACCCCAGGCAGCCCCATGTGCCAGATAACGTGCAGCAATATTTGTCAGCAACAGTCATCAAGCTGTGCTGAATTCTGAGTAGTTAACAGAGCGTTGGGATGCCGATTGTACCAGTAAAAACTGTGACCCCAGCTTGCTCACAGAAACAGAAAATAAGGGCTTGCTAGGTCAAAGTGGTCAAAAGCTTGTTGTTCAAGGGATGAGAGCCAGAAGCAAAGAGTGTTTTGCCAGGAGAATTCAGAGTGACTTTCCAGTATGGACAGGCTATAATGGGCGAGAGTCAGCTCATGCCATTATGGCAGTTCTGAGCAGGAGACCCAGGATCTGCCTTACAGGACCAACATGAGAGCGTCAGGGCACAATAGGCCTGATCACCCAAAAAGGAGGAAGGAAGCAGTAGATCTCTTTAAGGAGGGAGCCAATGAGTCCCAGAAGGGACCCCAGCCAGGGCCAGCTGAAGGGTGGCTGGTCGTGACATGGGGCTTTAGAAAAGGAGAAGAGGTCTGTGCCCTGAGGATCCCCAAAAATGCTGCGCATGTGTGAGGCATGGAGCAGAGCAACCATGTTAATGACTGACTCTGTCACAGGCATTCATCTATTGATGAGCCCAGAGTAATTGTTAACAATGCACGCTTCAAACAAGGCGGGGTTATTTTCCATCACTCTCCAATGCTGTGAAGCTGCCTGCAGGCACCACTCACAGATGAAGGTGAGCCACGTGGTCCTCTCTCTTCACTGCTCTCCTGCCCTGCTGGTCACAGCAAAGATGCTTAGAGATACTGTCCAGAATGGCCAAGTGCTGGGGGAGACCCTTAGTGCCACTGGACTGAGGACACATGAAGTCATATTGTGCCAATAAGCCCTGCTGCAATCTCATGGGAACCAACGGGCATCGGCATAGAGCTGGACTCATTGTTTCCACAAGCAATTCCCCCTGCATGAGGGAACCCAGAGCTGTAGGAAGCCATGTAGGCACGGGGAAGGATCAAGCCTCCCAGCTGGACAGCAGATCCCTGTGGGAAATTGGCAGGCTGTAAATAGCAGGGAGCACAATGCTGCATAGTGAAAGACAAAACCCCTATGCCCTCGCTCAACTGAAGAAGCTTGGCCCCTTCATTTAAAAGGGAACTGAAGAACAGTTCAGAGATGCGGAGGGATTTCTTTCAGTACACAGAGGTGGCAGTAGCCACAAGTGCCCATCAACCAGCCCACTGCCACCCACCAGAATACGAGTGTACATTTATCTCCCTCAGCACTGGGTAGCAGCAGCCCAACATACCTGAAAGAAAAGATAAAAACAGCAACATTTGGTTCCTCATCCACAAAATAGATTCTGGAGTTGGTTTAATGGGACTCTCAGGCCTTCATTAGTACAGATTTGGGTATGCAAGCAATGTGTTTATAGCAAATCACAAGCAGCCCGAGCATGTTTTGCAGGCTAGACTGATGATGAAGCACTATTAGCCACTTGCACAGTGCCCAGCTTATACAATCTCTAATTACTGTTTTGGGCTAACACTTTAGAAGCCAAGAGTCTGCAAATTCTCAGACTTCCCACCAAGCTCCTAAAAATAGGTGATTCTGAGAGATTTGAATCGTTACTGCAATGAGCTTTCCAATTCTTGTTGGTGACATTCTTATAATACCCTGGTTCTTTAAGATCCCTGTTATCTTCCTACCACAGTAAATATACAGTTAACTTCTCAGCTCTTTGCTTTTTGCCTAGCAGAGGTTTGACAGTTTTATGAACTCTTGATTTTCATATCCTGACACTGCATCAAAATTAGCCTTGTGTTTTAATCTCACCATTTTCTGGGTAACTCATTGTACCGTGCAAACACCAAATCAGTCCCGATGACATCTCTGTGAAGAAGGCAAGCCTTGTCCTCATCTTAAACATGAGAAAATGGAGGCATCTTCCTTAAGATCACAAAGCAAACAGGAATAGGAGTAGGACTCACAAGTCCTGGGTTCAGTTGTGCACTCTAACTTCTAGACTCAGTCTGAACTATCCCATCTTCTGGCTGTGGAGATTATACATCAATAGTGAAAGAAGCGACTCTGCTCTTGTGTCTGTTTCATTGCAAGACCTTGTTTTAAAATAGTTTTATTTGGATTTCTATACACTATTAAGAAGGAGTCAGTGCTCCACACGTACTTAATGTACCAGTAGTCCAGCCAGTTCCCCAGCAACAATGTTAGCACCAAGGCACTAGGTAATCTCCCTAGGCTGGAGGCACTGTGGTTTGCACAGGTGAGAACTCTCAGTGCTTTAAGATACAGATTTGACCCACTGCCTGGACCAGGTTCAGACTCTTTTCTTTATAGCTGTTAGTCCCTATACCCCTGGAAGAGTAGGATTTTTAGCTGCTTAGTGTAAGGCTGTATGATGAAATTCCCTTCTCCTCTCCTCATTTATTAGTAAGGCCCGGCATACTTAGAATTTGTGATGATGGGTCCTATTCAAGGGAAAGAAAAATGGCCATTTCTCTGTCCACCAGTGCACTGAACAAGCAATGGCTATTCCTATCAACCACCAACTTTCTATCCATCATCTTACTTCTTTTCCAAATACTGAATCTTCTGCAGTAAGGATATTTAGACAGAGCAAGAACCAAGAGCAAAACCATTCAAACAGTAAAATCAAGTTGTCACAGAAAGGCAGCCAGCCATGGTTAACATTGTACTTTCCATTTAGAGATCTCAAAACTTAACATACACACAAATGACACCTTTCCTGCTTATCACCCCGAAGGCACTCTGCATGGAAAAATAAGACTAAGCTGAAGTGACACAGAGCAGTGACAGACCACGGGCTGTAGTTCTACTCTCCCCAGCATCCAGGCCTGTGTTCTAGCCATTAGCAATTCTGCTTTCTTTACATGCCCCCCATTAGATCAGGCAAGAGAAAACAAACCCACCCAAGTACCATTACATGATAACATTCCCCTACCACCTCCAGAAAGCAACTAGGGTGTGGGGAGAGGAGACAAACAGGAAAGGGTCAGTTTTGATGACTGGGGTCAGACTGACATACACTGGATTGAACTGAACCATAAATGAGTTACAGCAAAAATCCTATCCTTGTTCTTTAAAGTGAAATGAAGGTTAAAATGGAGATAACACTCAGCACTGCGTGGAATACATCCCCACTGCGCCACTTACATTCATTGTCCCGTTGATCTCTGCCACTGATTCGTCATCGGTGGGGAACTGGTAGATCTGCACCCCATTACTGACCAGCTCACTTGTGATCTTAATTTTGAACTTTGTTAACTCACTCTTGGAGACAGCATCAGATTTGGCGATGATGGGAATGATGTTGACCTGGATGAGACAGAGGAATGACAGGGCTTGAGCTTCACTCGGGCACAAAAGAAAATAGTGACTTCTTATGTCTGACAACACAATTTGGATGTGTGTGGCGAGCTCAGGTGCAAGATATAGCTTTTTCAGGAAAGTTATGGGATGTGCCTAAGGGACCCCATTAATCTACCCCAGCAAGGAAAAATTAGGTGGAGACTCCTCGACAGGTCAGTGAAGCTTTGCACATGGATTAGAAAACAAGTCAAGAGGATTATGGGCCCTCTACCTTGCTGTCCAGCTTCTTCATCGTTACCAAGTCCAGGGACTTCAGTGAATGGCCCGTGGGAGCAATGAAGTACAAGCAGGCATGGATACGGGTATCATGGTAGTTGTGCAAAACCCTCTTTATCTTCAACTCCTCTTGCAAGTAGGCTTCAAACTGAGCATCAATGAACTCTACGATGGGCTTGTAGCTTTGAGAGAGAGGAGGAACAAAGAATCACAGACCTTGTCAACAAGGAGCAACATGTGCATTTTCCATATATTGCACTCCATTTTTGAGACATTGTTCCACTTGTTTAGGACCCATGACAGCATCACACCGTGTTTATTTGTAAGAAATGTACATTGCATTTGGGGGTGGAAATGCCATTAGATTGACCACAGTGCCCTGTCTCTGGCAAAGCCCCACGCCCACGTGCTACAAAAAAGACAGAAAAAAAGATGCAAGAAACCCCATAAACAAAAATAAATCCTTAAATAACCTCTTAGAAAGAAAAGAAAGGTCATTAGCTGTGCCAGTTTGCAAGAGGAAGCACATTCTACCTACCTCTCTTAAAAGTGATAAACTTCTGCCTTGAAGCATGAGGACTGTTTTCATTTAAAGTTTCTCATCTAATATAAATGATTAAGACTAATCTCCTGCACGGTGAAGTGACTAATCCAGAAAGCACTTGGACTCGTTACTGTCACTCTGCCCAGATTTCTACAGGTTAACCCTGCATTTCTTCCCTTTCTATAGGATGGATTCCCATGTTAGCACTCTTGCAAGGAGCCAAGAATCCATTCTGTGCAAAAGGCTCTCGTGTAGCACCCTGTGAAGTGACTGGAAATGCTAAGGTCTCATCACATGATATAAAGAAAATGAATAATCACTTCACTACCAAGGCTGGGGGAGCTATTTAAGAGAGAGTGATAAGTCAAAGTAAGGTCATCTCTATTATCCCAAAACATGTTAGAGGGCAGGGATTGCTGCGATCAGCCAGATGCTCTAATGTTCATAACAATGGACAAACTCTTAATGGTATTGGGAAACTAGCTGCCAGGTACCAAAGGAGTCCTCCCAGGGTATTTCAGCAGAGAGCAGTGCCCCCACCCAGAAGCAGTCAAGACAAGCAGTGTCTAGCCAGCTTCGGGATTTCTGATCGGGCCTCTAGGTTGCTGTGGCACACAAGACCATGAGGCAATGCCCTGGAGCAATCTGCGTTTTGAGAGAAGAGCTGAATGGTCAGAAGGGAGCTGGGCAGGAGGGGAGAAACTGCTCACAACACCACAGGCACCATATCCTGGCCCATACCCAAGCAACACTGATGGACTACAGGCTTTGAGAAGCCACAGCCTGCCCTCCCTCCCCAGCCACCATCTACTCCAGAGCAGCAATGTGCACACTATGAAGGAGTAGGGTCAAAGCTACAACCCATCTAGAGCATTTGGGAACCAAAGAGGTGGGGGGGGGCGGCAATGACGACGACAGGGACGGGATATAGATTCATAGATGTTAGGGTCGGAAGGGACCTCAATAGATCATCGAGTCCGACCCCCTGCATAGGCAGGAAAGAGGGCTGGGTTCAGATGACCCCAGCCAGATGCCCATCTAACCTCCTCTTGAAGACCCCCAGGGTAGGGGGCGAGCTCTCAGTATACCTGTCTTCCTTGTTGATCTGGTCCCCGAAGCCCACGGTGCTCACGATGGTCAGCTTCAGGTTGACATTGCTCTCCTGTAGGTCGTAGGTGTTGGACTTCAGCTTGACCCCCGGCTGTGAGTGTGAGGCGGGCTCCCCTTCAAATTTTGTGTTGAAAAGGGTGTCCATCAGTGTGGACTTTCCAAGGCCCGTTTCCCCTTTAAAGAAAGGAAGAGCAGTGAAACAAATTTGAAAAGACACAGTCCAGTCCAGCAGATAAGGCCATTAAACAGGAGGCAAACCCCCAGCCAATGTAAACAAGACTTGTGCCCCAGGGGACTGTCCAAGAAGCAGAGTCATGGACAACGGGAGGTCTGTGCTTGCTGGGGAAAGATGGACCGGGGAGAGTAATCATCATTTCAGAGCCTGCAAACACAGAGTTGAAAGGGAAGAGGTGAAAAGGGGAAGGGGAAGAAGGCAGCATTCAGAGTCTGTCCAACAAGCCCTGCACTGTACCCTGGATCCAGTGCTTCTGTGACCTCACAGGCAGGCGGTTGGGGGAGGAAGAAGAGGAAGGAAACCATTTCCATTCCTAAAAGGATGAAGTCCAACCTACAGAGTGCTGCAGCCTCTTCCAACATGCAGCTGCTCTTGCTGCTTCCCTATAGGAAACTTTCCCCATGGAGGCTCCCATGCCACAAGCGAGCTGCACAACCAGACACCTGCACACACCACAAGACGCAGTGGCAGGATCAGGATCCTACCTGCCTTTACCTGCATGCACTGTGGCATACTTGCTTGCTTCCAGCCTCTCCATACCTGTGTGCATTTTCCCAGCTAGATACAAGAGGCAAATCCCTGTAAGGGGCTTGGGCAAAGCCAATCTTAATCCTGTTTCAAGCACATCCTGCCTGAAAACACTCTGAGCACATTCCTGCACTTTTCCTGTGGCCTTTCTGCTGCTTTCATCATCACTACATTTGCTCTTGGTTCTAAATGCTTGCAGCCCTCTCCACTCCACAGAATTCCCTTCCCTACCAAAAGGCACACTGCAAGATGAATTCAGTTCATGGATTAAAATAGCAGAGAATTCACCAGCCACCCTCCCCGCGACCGCCCACACACTACACAAACCATTTCCAATTCAGCCTATTTTTACAATGCACTTCACTTGCAAAGTGGAAAGGATTCTGAGAGGATGTTAAGCCTGTTAGTGTTTTTGCCCCAAGGACTGGCAATTTTCTTATATTTTGGTGAAACAGAGATCGAAATTCACTCCTGAAGGTGTCCAGCTGGCATCTCTCTCTCTCTCTCTCTCTCTCTCTCTCTCTCTCTCACACACACACACACACACACACACACACCCCACACGTCCCGTCCCCCCCCAAAGGATCCAGCTTAGGCACAGGCAAAAAAGAGTTTCTTTGCTCTGCAAGTTCATTTAAAAGCTGCTCATTTCTGTAAGCTGGGGTGCAGCACTTACCATGAGTTTGTCTGCTTTAACAAGGAGGGGAGGCAAGAGTAAATGAGCTTTTTGCATCATCTCTGCTAAGAAGCCAGAATTCTTTCTTCAAACAATGACAACCCTCAAGGGTGAGGTTTACTAGCAAGGCAGGGTTGGGAAAGCCTTTTGCCCAGCCAGTGCAGGAAGATTTAATTTTCAGGGCTGTAGATCTTTCCACAAAATCCAAAATTAATGACAATGTTAACATTAAAACATGGTGTATAGAGTATTACTAGAGAGGATTTAGATTTCATAGATTTCTAGGGTTGGAAGGAACCTATTAGATCATCGAGTCCAGTCCCCTGCTCTGGGCAGGAAAGAGCGCTGGGGTCAAGTGAACCCAGCCAAGTGCTTTTCTAACCTCCTCTTGAACACCTTCAAGGTAGGTGAAAGCACCACCTCCCTAGGAAGTCTATTCCATATTTTGGCAACCCTCACCATAAATAATTTCTTCCTGATGTCCAATCTAAATCTACACTGTTTCAGTTTATGGTCGTTGTTTCTAGCAACCCGGAGGGGCACCCTGGTAATCAGAGTATCCCTTATTCCCTGCTGACCTCCCCCCACCCCGATGAGTTTGTAGACAGCCACAAGATCACCTCTCAGCCTTCTTTTGCAGTGGTTGAAGAGATTCAGGTCCCTCAGTCTGTCTTCATAGAATCTCACCTGCAGGCCCTCAACCATACAAGTGGCCCTCCTCTGAACCCTTTCCAGATTATCTACATCCCTCTTGAAGTGCGCCGCCCAAAACTGGCCGCAGTACTCCAGCTGTGGTCTCATCAATGCTGCATAAAGGAGAAGAATCACCTCCCTAGACTTGCTCATGATGCACCTCCTAATGCAAGGCAGATAGCAACTGGGTAGCTTCCAAAAAGATGGGTAAATAATTAGCATATCTGACTGCAATTCACTTTAGCCTTAGACAAAACCATAGCATAAAATCTAAAGGAAAAGGAGCTGGGAACAACATCCTGGCTGTGGCCATAGGTACTTGTTACTATAGTCCTCTATGCTGGAAATGCGCTGACAGACTTTGCCACATTCCAGATCAAAGAGCATTTGCCCCCAGGGTATGGACAGACAAGGTTCTTTAGGTAAATCTGATATCTTTTATTAAACCAACTCAAATAGTTGGAAAAATTCTTCTTTGCAAGCTTTTGGGTATAAATACCCTTTGTCAGGCTGAGGAAGCATCTGCAGTTGGTGTGTGCTCTTCCTGGATGGCATGAACAGTAAAGAAGCCAGAGGCTGGTCTGCATGCAAGAAAGGCAGTCAGTGAAGATGTAAACTGAAGAATCAGTGGGTGAAAGACAGTTTGGGGCGGGGGGCAGAAATGAATGTACCTGGTAAATAGTGGAGAGGTACCTGGGAAGTCAGATGTCAGGCAGATTATAATGTTTCATAAATCCAATCTCTTTATTTAGTCCATGATTTTTTTTTATCCAGGAGGCTGATGAAGTGAAGTTCATAGGTTCATCTGTGAAAGGTGTTTTGTAAATTCCCTTTGAGGATCAGGACTGAGAGATTGGAGAGAGAGTGGTTTTCTTGTGAGAAATGTGCCCCCACAGGTAATTGGGCATTCTCGTCTTTGATAGATTTCTGGTGTGCATTCATTCTGGTGCGCAGTTGTTGTTTGCTTTTTCCTGTATATTTTCCATCAGGGCAGTTGGTGCACAAGATGAGATATATTACATTTCTGGAGGTGCAGCTGTAAGATCCAGGAATGGTAATGGTTCTGTTGTGGGGTGTTGTCATTGTGGTGGTGGTGGAGATATGTTGGCAGGTTTTACATTTCTTGTCAAGGCATGGCATGGATCCATTCGGTGTGTTTTGGGCTGTAGGAAGTTTGCTTCTGGTAATGAGATTAGCAAGGTTCAGTGCTTGTTTAAAGGCTAGGATGGGTGGTTCTGGGAAGATCTCTTTAAGAACTGGGTCTTCTTCTAGTATGGGTTGCAACTATTTGAGGATTTTCCATATAGGTTCCAGGGAGGAGTTATATGTCATAACCAGTGGTGTGCGATTCATGGGATGGGCAGGCATTCAAGGCACTCTAAGAGCAGGCAGCTGCTCCCTACATTGCTGGGCTGACGTTCAGACCAGGCAGAGGAAGGGCAGAAGCACCCAAAAGAAAGATTAACAGTTGAGCACCTGGGGGGGAATGGAGTGCAAGAGATTCTGACTGAGGATTTAGCAGAAAGTTGTCTCTCTCTGAGCACCTGCTTTTCCAGTCCCAGCAGGAGCCAAGCAGAGAGCAAATGGACAAGGCATAACTGAGTACAGCAACTGTTTCCCAGAACTCAGACTGGGTGCTCAAAATGAGCAGAGTTAGCAGAAACCCTGGTCTGACCTCACCCAGCCTCACTTCGGATTCCAAGATGATGGTGGCTTAAAAAAGAAACTTGAGAGAGAGAAAAGGCTGCAGGATTTCCAGGAATCACTGCCAAGATTTCCTGCATGAGCTGGTGGGAGAAGAGTGGTGAGGCAGTGGCATATGCGCTTTGATGGATGCCAACATCCCTTGAAAGGCAAAGGGGCAGGAAGCATGCTTGACCCAAATCAACCAAGGTTGGATCTGCTCTGGCTGAAGCAGAGGGAACGTGGATCTCAATTTCCAAAGGGAAATCGGAAGACACAAAATTAACAGAACAAGAGACCTGGTAAACATGGCAGAAGATGACAAAGAACAACACTCTCTGTACCACACCTCTATGTGTTGGGTTTCCTCATTCAGGGCCCTCTCAGCAGACACAGGTGTTGTGTCTGCAGATCTGTGAACAGACAATAAGGCTCCTTGGAGAGGATGCTCTTCATCCTTTCCTGCTGCCCAGGCCATCCCTGTTCCCATCCTTCAGCAAAAAAAGGGCATTTTCATCTAAATTAGATTTTTGTTTCAACAAGAGCGCCTGCTAATTACTGCCCAGTTTAAACTAGCCAGATGACTGCAGAGTCAGAGGGACTTTAAGGGCAGGAAAAGCAGCTGGTGACTTTTTGACCCACATCTCACTGTAGCAAAAGAAATACAGAGACCAGTCTCAGCTCACACTCTGACCAACGGGAAAGCCTCACTGCAGCACAGAGCTCAGAACAAAGGTTCACCCTTTCTAACAAAAGCATCAATTGCTCATAACAGGGTCCCACAGGTGAATGTCAATAAAAAGTCTGGGATCTGTAAAAATCAATCTATCTCCTTAACCCTGGATTTGATAGTCCTAGCTCCTGCCTCCCTCCAAAAAAGGCTAAATCAAAACAATGCTGTATTTAAATTAGAATTGGACCACCACCAAATTAAACTTGCCCTGTACGTCGAGGTTTGAGGAACCTTGAGAAACAACTAAGACTAATAAAAATGTGGGCACCCAAAGAGCTTTGCCTAAATAAAAACAAAAGCAACGCCCTCCCACACCCCGCCCCAAGCTACCCACCCAAACACGTACAATTTTCCCTGCACAGTTTGAACATGCAAACACTGCAGCCCTGAGAAGATACGGGGGAAATTGAAATAGGCTGCACCGAGAGTGGAGTGAATGCTTTCTCCAAGATGAGAGATACACAAGGGGTAAGCAGAGCAGCTGGCATTAATGCTACAAGAATGACATAAGATATGAATCTCTGCTTGCTTACAAAGTCCGACCAGAGATAGGGCACAGGGCTGCATTAAAGGAAAGGGGCAGCGAGTGAGGAATGCTCCATCCCTGAGGAGCTCCTACCCACGATGGAAAGAATTGTCAGCTGGCAAAAGGGTGCGAATGGTGCCAACTGCTCCTTGCAAGGAGAGAGGAGTCCAGATGGAACAGATGGGCTGGTAAAAAGGACAAGAGGGAGAGTTGTCTGGGCTGGTTCCAGCTGACAGCACTGGAATCCTCCCCAGAAAGCCAAGAGGATGAATGGAGATTAAGGGAGGAGGGACACTACGAGCGAGCGTCACTGTGCAAAAGGCACCACTATGCTCCACTCTAACAAGGTGCATCTGCACTGGGAAAGGTGCTGCCCCATGTCAAGCTGTCTGGTACCTGCAGCCATGTTTTCCACTTATACAGTGCTGTAGCTGTGGGCTACTCCATAAGGTGGAGTTGGAAATGTGCTCAGGAAAAGGAGGCAGTGGTGAGCTGCTATTGTTATGATTTGCTGCATCAGTAACAGAGCCGGATTAATGCATAGGCCAACAAGGCGCATGCCTAGGGCCCTAAGCGAAGAAGGGGTCCATTTGTGCCTATTTTACATATTATAATTATTGAGTGAAAAAAGTAATGTAAATATACAGTATTAAGTAAGGGCCCATGCCTTTGTTTGCCTAGGGCCCACTAAAGGGTTAATCCAGCCCTAATCAGGAAGCTAAGCCAGCCCCAAGGGCATCCAAAAGCAAAAGCCTTGCAACTCCGAACACATTGCACGCAGCACTTTGCAGCAGTCGCTAGCAGGGCTCACAAGCTTTACCCCTGGTCTAAAATGCACTGCAAATGCAGAGGCAGCCTAGCTGCTTTGGCAACCTTCCAAACTGAGGCCAGTTGAGAAGAGGATAGAGGAGGAACAGGTTCACTCTGCATGTACACAGTGCCCTTCACAGGATGCTTCCAAAAAGGTTGTCTCAAGCTATAGTCCTGAGATGCCTACACAACCTCACATTTGTGATTTTTTTCCTGTATTTCTGCTTTAACAGGTGGTTTCCTGCAGTTAAGTAGCTTCTTCATGACCCTGCAGCACACAACACCCCAGCAGTCCGTGCCTGCAACACTCGACTAGGGGTCAGTGAAAACCACATGGCTTTGTTTTTTGGGGGGTTTTTTGTTTTCCTGGGTTGTTTTTTTGGGGGGATTTTTTTTTGTTTTTGTTTTTTTTTTGGTTTTTTTTTTTTACAGACTTGGGCTTGTTGTTGGAATGTATAAATCTCTGCTCCTGGGACCAGCATGGATCTCAATGGAGTTGCAATGCCTCTCTTTATTCTAAGAGACCCATCTTATCCTCCAATTACCTCTCATCAGCTGGCCACTTGGCCTGGAGCCTGGCCCTCCAAGCAGACCCCCAAACAGCAACAGACGATGAGCAAGGATGAAGAAAAAAGGTTACTGAGTGAACAAAAAATAGTCAGCTGAGACCTCAGTGCAAACCTACAGTCCATGGAACCACGGCACACCCCAGAGTGTGGAGAGGTACATGCTGGGAGCAGCTAGTTTGGTTTGGGAAGGAAGGGTCTAGCAACTAATTAAACACCTAAAAAGGAAGCCCCAGGAGGGCATGTTTGCAGGAGGCTGCTACGTTGTGTTGCTGGGCTTGGCTTGCAGCACAGAGGGCTCCAGCAAGGCCATCTTCTACTGCACTGTAACCCTTTCTGAGGCCACGTGCTACCTTACGGGCCCACGGGTTCTGCCCTTGATGCCTGTGTGGGTGTATAGTCACTAGTTCCTCCAAAGTCTTCTCTCTCATCCTGTTTTTGTTTGCTCAGAGATATGCCAGCCTCTCAGCAGACAAGGTCCCAGTGCGTGTGAGCTGTGGTGTGGCAGGTACTGAAGAGAAAGGGAGGAAGCATCAGAAAACCCAAGTCTTCATTCCCATTCCAACAGTGATAAACTGTGCTTTCTGCACGATTTCAGAAAGATGTTCCCATCTTCTCTTCCCATGTGGTGGTCCACTTCAAGAAAGATCTTCCCCAACTCACTTTCCCTTCATCTAGGATCTCCAACCCAAGCTGCTGGGTAACTATGGAGTTGGTAGATGGGCCTTACTCTATATGTGTTCACACCTGCTTTCCTTTCACTGGACGATGCACATTTCCAGGAGACAGAGGATCACGTTCCAAAAGGCAGTGGCCAAATCCAAAAAGATGCCCTGCATCCTAGACAAGCACCTGGCTGGGGTTACTTGACCCCAGCGCTCTTTCCTGCCCAGAGCAGGGGTCGGACTCAATCATCTAATAGGTCTCTTCTGACCCTAGAAATCTATGAAAACTATGCCCAGCCCCGTTGTTTGCCAGGCCGACACACCAGCTGGGGAAGGAGTATAAAATCTCTGCTGTACTGGAGACCCGGGTAGGCTGCACTGCATCAGATTCTCTTTCAAAGCCACCTGTGGATCAGTACAAAGTACCTGGCAAAAAAAATTAACTGTTGCAGTAACTGAACAAAGGGTTAACGATGCTGAAGGAATAATTAAAAATAGACGAGACGGCTTTGCAGTTCCTCTCTGTTCTGGAATGTCTCTGCAGCCCAATTTTGGAAAAAATTACTGCATAAAACTTAAATGTAGCAACGCACCGAGATGTTAGCTACAGCTGAGATGCACAGTACACCTTCCCACTGTGACAATCTCCCCACATTCAAAGCGTTTGATCCTGATTTTTAATTCACATGGCATTGCCATCTGAGTGCAGGGAGATTTGGGACAAGCAGGGCCAGGCTCAGACAGCAAGCAAAGCAAGCAGCAGGCAGCTTGGGGACAGAAATAGAGCTGTGGGATTTGATATTTCAGGGAAATAAAGCCCTCACAGCACTAAGTCTGGTGCAGATGCAATCTTGACCACACTAAGGATGGGGTTAAAATTTTGAGCAGATGATGAGCCTCTGAGCTGGACCCAACACAGTCACAGACAATCGGCCTGGGGAAAGGTAGTTTGAAGCCCCCTGTAGTTTTAACACAGCACATGATGCTTCCTGGTACAGCTGCCCTCCCCATTAAACTGACAGGCTGCAGGCACATCCTCAACTACTGCTTCATGAGGATTTGGTCTTTCCAGGTGAAGCTCCTGCTCATGCTACAAGTAGTGCCTTGAGCACTCTGTGGAAAGTGTCCACTGCAGCCCTCTTTTGGGGTTAAAAAAAAACCAACAAAAAAAACAACTGTCTAGAGGCTCCCAGGAGGGGCATGCATTGGGAGCATTACCAAGATCCGGTCCTGGCTTCAAGGAACTTCTGCTGGGGGTCCTCCTCCAAGACTTGGCTCTTTCCTTTGCCAGAGCAGATGAATACCTGTCTGGCCTGTGTTCCTCCGGACAGAGCTGGACATGCAGCAGTCCAAAGGCAGCAATTGAGTCCAGGCGCTCGGCATGAGGCTGTGCTGGAGACTCAGCTGCTCTCATGAGCCTGGGTGCAGGACCTTGCAACTAGCTGGATCACAGAGTGGCACTCTTGGCTGCACCACCATGAGGAGCGAGAGGATGGCCAGAGGCTGTAGTTTAGAAAGCAAATAAATCACTTCAAGATGGAGCTAATTTCTGTTCCAAAGAGGATTCGTTACTGGGACCTGAGACAACAAATGGTTCCATCTGAAAAAAACCCCCTCCGTGTGTAGACACTAGGCACTTTAATATGAACAAATTAAAGCTAATCCAATTTAACATCCCCATCCAGACATACCCTGCAGCCATTCTGCATGATGAGGCTGTCTCTTAGAGCAAGGAGGGGAGGATGGGGGAGGAAGGGGATGATAGGAATGGTGTCCATCATCTGCCAGGCATAGGGAGATCTCTCACAACTCTCTGGCTGTAGGATGTTTCTTGTGCTTCCCAATGGAAAGAGGAGGAACAAAGCACTATTTTAAAACCAGTACTTTGTAGCCTGAGGGAGCCAAACAGCCCTTCACTCCATGTACTGAATGGGGCAAGTAGTTCCTGTTCCAAGGAGATGAAACAATAACAGGGGAGAAAATAAGCAGGGGATTTTCAGAGGACCTTGCCAAATGAATGGCCTTCCTACTAGTTCAGCTGCTTCTTGTTATAATCAGCAGTGCAAATTCTCCCAAGACCTAAATACACAATCAACCCACCACTCTCTCTGGAAACTGTGCACATGTATGGGAGGGCAGAATTTGTCCCTGCACTGAGAAAGCTGCACGCACTCTTCCATCTCCTCTTTGTAACTACTCTCCTATAGTCCAAGCAACCTGCCTCTTGTGAGACCCGCCTGATCAGCACCATCAATTTAGGAGTTATTACATTTTAACAATGGCCCCTTCAAATAACAGCTCAAAAATGTTACTCCTCTTCTGTTACTATGTACTGCAGCCACCCACAGCCATCTCAGTCTCAGGGCCACAGCTAGGCTGCTGACAAGAGAGATCACCCCAAAATCTCTGAACTGCGTTTTGTGGTACAATTTTAATAAAATCATGGCTCCAAATGAACCAGAGAAGGAGTCATATTCAGCCCTGATACCCCCTGGCACAGTTGTCAGGGGTACTCAGCCACTAATACCAGGCTTCACGCTGGAGCAAAGTTTTACTTCTTAGAATAAAACTAATCAGATAACAAAGGATGGTTTCCCATTAAGAAGCTGTGCTACTCCAAGTTTTATGAGTCTGCTGCTTCCTGTCTGCTGGAGCTGGTTCTCTTTTCCTTGAGCGATTAGGTCATAAATTATGAGATCAACGACTGTTTTTGGATACTGGCAGTTTCTCATTGCAGTAAATGCAAAGAGAGCAGACACTCCTGTTTAAAACAATTTTCCAAAGAGGTAGGGAGGAAGAACCACTTGCATCCAGTGGAACACCAGTTTAAACACAACCATAATCTGCCTAAGCTGAAATGCTACTGAGAGCTACCGACCAAGTTCACTCTCCATCTCCATCTCCTTCTCACTAAACAATGTTGACAGCACAAAGGGATCTGTCTGGGGCACTAAAATATTAACCCAACTGGTGCACTGAGCTGGAAGGCAAGTAGCACTTTCGCATTACAGCTCTGGGAGGAAAGTGATTGTCCAGCCCACCTTACGATTTCTAGTGTTTGCTTGGTTATATTTTTGCTCCCTATTTTTCATTTAAGCCCAAAAAATTACAAGTGAGAGATGGATTTCGACATGAAGCAGCTAAAAAGGGCCTTAATTTGAACTTTTTGCTGAAAGTCACTTTTAAAGTGTTCGCTGATAACATGTAATCGCATTAAGGGGTCCATTAAAAGCTAATAGAGCAGATGTTCTTATATCCAGTGTGGTATTGACTACCCAGCTCTACATGACCTCCATCTTCCAAACAATGTTACTTATGATTGAAAAGGAAAGTGTTTCAAAGTTGTTCTGTGGCATTTAACAGCCTTCCTATGGACATCTGTCAGCTAGTACAGTAACAGTTTCCTGTTAAAGAATTACTCCTCATTGAATACTTTGTGAAGAAAGGGTGTGAGGGGAAGGAAATGGGTCTGGGCCTATTTTTCAACATCAAGATACAAAAGCAGTTAGAGTAACTCTCTCCCAGTTTATGTTTCTTCATTAAAACTTCATGTGGTCGCTAGTTTGGCTTCCCTGGAAGACTCTGCCTTGAGGAGAGCGGGTAGGACCAGGGTGTCATTGTGCTAGTGAAACCCTAGGAACCAAGAGGGGGAAGTTGTTTCCCCCCTCAGATGTTTAAGAGTTCAGTTTTTGTTAAACAAAAGACCTGCATCCTTCACCCAAGGCCCCCAGTCTTTGGGGGCCATTTGCAAGAGGGGGTTTTGCCAAGTAAGTTTTTTTTATTTGTTTTGCTTTGTTTTTACAAAGTTTCACTTGAAGCTAAGATAGTAAAGTGGCTCTTGTATGAGCATTTATAAAAGCAACGTTAAGACCTGCAACATTTATTGCAATAGTATATCTTGGTGAATCCTTGATATTCTTAATTTATAAAATCTGATTAACATCTTCATTTTTTTCTGCATGTAAAAACTCGGAAGTATTTAACTGTTCCCCTACTATCAAGGAGGATATGCATAACCAAGGCCCCCCCTCTATGCATTACAAGTATCATACAATTTACTGGTTAATTGCACAATTACCTTGAAACCAGCTACACATGCAAAGTAACTATCACCACAAAAAGCTCCACCCAGCTGTAAAGTTAGACCTCAAAAACATGTACTAACTTTATAGCTTGTTATCAAGCTTTAATTTGCACATGTAGCAGCGTCTCCAGACACAGATCTTGTTGGAACACACAGCCCCTTGACAAGAGTATAAGCAACACAATAGGAAACACACACACACATCTATCAGTCTGTATACGCACACAGGACTTCAACTTCATAGGGGCACATCATGTTTACGCAGAAAGGAATTACCTAACAACCCAGCCGTACATTGACCTCTACTCAGTAGCAAGTTGTCATCTCACAGGAATTCCATTGTAAGGGAAAATGTTCTCCTCCGGTCCGTTCAGCAGAGCTCAGCTCTCAGCGCTGAGCTCTTCCTGTCTTATGAATGTCTCATGAACACATCATCACAGAGGAAACAAGTGTCACACACTGCATTAAACACCTTGCGCTTTCAAGGATACAAACAGGGAGGGCCGACTGTCAGGCTAGCCACACTGTTAGAATTTGAAAGCAGAATTTTGCTCTTATTAAACCTTAGAGGTCTCCTTCCCATTGCACCTGCCACTGTCTTGAAACCAGCCCCCTGCACCTGCAGTCTATCTGGAACAGTAGCAGCCAGGTGACACTGCACATCTTGCACCTTGGGTGACTGGGCATAGATCAGTTAGAAGCACGGTGGACTTTTTCCACTGATCCATAGAAGATGCTTATTCATATTGAGGAATAAGCATGGAACTTTTTATAACTGTCAGGTTGTGCTGAGGAAAGGCTCTTTAGGCCTGTAATCCCAGAGAAGACCATGTGGGATTCCTTTGGATGTTACAGCAATGGAAAAAACCAATGAAGAGCAGTGTGATAGCAGTTTGGATTATAGTGTGTGGACCCACCCACTGGTCTAGACAATAATTTAGCTAAAAATGTATATAAAAAGAAGTGTGTGCGTGTGTGTGCATGCATGTGCGTGCATGCTTAAAAAATGGAAAATGTGTTCACTTCTTTGAGAAGAGCCGTGCTCCAGGATTTGACTAAACAAAGCTGAAGAATGAGTTAGCCGACTAAAAACACTGTATTAAAAATGAAAATTGCAATAGTCTGAGATATTAGACATGTGATTTCCACAGTTCATTGCCCTTTAGTTTTTGATATTGCATTTCCCCATAGCTTTGACAGCAAATTCCCCAGCATGTCAGTTCTGTCTCGTTCAGGTACTGCAAGTGGGTCAGATGATGGGGAGAGGTGGAATTGTCTGCCAAATAAATCAAAGCTACCTTGTTAACCCAATTACCTGGAAGCAACATCCAGTTGCAGAGAAGCCCTGTTTGGCAAAAGAATTTCCCAAAATGGAAATACTCACCCACACACAGGATGTTGAAACAGAAGCCATGGTTAACCGACTTATTAACCAGCTGGTCAGGCAAACTGTCAAATCCAACATGCCCGGAAAGGGGAACGGTACGACATCCTTCACCCTAGAATGGTTGAAACACGTTTATTACTCCTTCCCAGTACACCACATGCATCCATTTGACAGTTTTCAGACCTCCCAGACAGAGTGTGTTAGTTCTCCCTCCCAGATCTGTGTGTATATTGTAAATCTACCTCCTGTCAGCATACTTCCTGAACTGCTTAATCAATGGCTCCAGACAATGCAAACAAAATACTCAATTTGTCTTGCATTGCAGGCTGTTTTGTCAGAAATATTAGAGAACTATGTTTAAAACAGATACAAGTGTGCGTGTACAGTTTATGTATCATTAGTAAAGCTCTGACATGTGCATTTATTGAAAGAATACTTAGACACTCAATTCTTGACCTTTAATGGAAACAAAAGATGCCTTGCCCTGGAAAACAAAGCAGCTGGTTAACTGTGGCTCCTCTTGTGTTTAATTTGTAATAAAAGATTGCTGGAAAAATTAGTAACTTAAAATTTTACTCTTGCCCAATAGGGAGACAAAAGTGACAACAAAAACACAACATAGCTGTGAAACACAAGTACTGCAGAATGGCGGAAGACAATGACACTTAAAAGAAGAGCAGCTGAACATGGCAACATCTTAGTAAACGCATAGGATTTTACTCAGATCCAAACAATGGTCATTAGCAACAGAAACAAATCCAAATTCACTAAAAGACTCAGCAAAGAATAAATCCTTCTTAAAAGGTCTAACCGCCCCCCCCCATCTGCAACTGTTGTGAGGATTTTGTGGCTGCTGTCCAAGCTACGGCTATGTTTTACATAACTATTAGCTGTAGATGAATGGCATACAGTACCCTCCTGCATATTTCTGCACAAGAGGTGACAGGAAATACTGTGACTTGAAAAAGATTTCTAAGCAGTTGTCATCTCAGAACATGAACACAGTGTTGAGTGGGGTGCACAAGGGCCTGTATCTCAGCTTGGGATCTGTGAAGAAGGACAATCCAAGTCCTACAAAGTCTCTTACACATATAAAACTCTTAGCAGCAGGGCTTTAATAACACACAGCCCCATGTGCAGCTGCAAAGGGGAAAAACACAAAGGAAACCTTCAAGTCTCTCCAGTCTCCACTGGGCCTAGCTGGTGACAGGTGTGGAGGGGTGGCACAACCTTCCAGCCATTCCTGGCTCAAGCAGCACTACTGCAGTGTGAATGATTGTCACCAGTGATTAAAGCATCAGCAAAGCAGAGGAAATTCTGGGCTCAGCGTAGGGATGGCCAGAGATACCTAGTCCCTCTTTTAAATGAATGGCCTGCTCCTCCCTGCTAGCCTTTCAGAAGTCTTCATTTGGCCACAGCACCAAGTTCAAAGCAATTTCAAATAAAAGCAGGAAATCTGCACAACAAATAACTGAACTGTGCAAAGATTCCTAATCAGAGCCTAGTTCATCCCAAATTACATTTTTGCATTAATCTCATATGCATGCATGAGAGATAGCAAGAGCATTTTTTTTCCCTATGGAGACATTTCTCTCTCCAGTTTAAAGCACATCATTAGCTAGGCATTTCAACCTCTAATGCAGAAAATTCTCTTCCAGATTTTTTAATGCAGCATACATTTATTAGAAGAAATGCAGTAAATACGTAGCCAATGTCTGTTACATTTGCCTTTTACCTTCACATATTCTGAGTCCATTTTAAAATACCATGAATATATTTCTCTTCCACAGAAAGAACAGGGAAGATGCCATCATGAAAAATACCTAGAATAGACAACACCACAAGTATTATTGGCTGGTTGTAGGGAGAAGGAGGTGGGGTTGGTGTGTTTTAATGGGATGATCCAAATACACTCCAGCCATTAGCAAAATTTACAGCCCTGTTCTGTGTAAATATGTTTCCCTTGAGCCATATTTTGTGTATTCGTCTGCTTCTTCCTGCCAAGATGTTCACCAAATATGGTATTTTGTGAATTCCTAAGCACCTTGCCTCCAAATCACATGCTACTGGGAGGAATGCCTTCTAGTCACCCAAGGGATGACTGGCCTATTTCTAAGGCCTTCTGAGGATGCAGCAGTACCTTCTAATACTGTGAAAAAAAGAACAAGGGTAGCAATTAGATGGTTTTATACCACAGATGGATCAGAAGGCTCCAATTCCTGCGCCTTTTGCAAGTATGAGTAAAAACCCTCCAAGCCAAAAGCAACAAATACAGAGTCTCTGATGAGTGGACACCATTACCTCACTACCCCAGTAAAAGTATACCGCTCCCTGATCAATACAACAAACGCCAAGGAGAAGGAACAGCAAGCAGAATTCCTCCTAGAGAGGGTGAAATGGAATAAACGTTTAATACCAAGCCTGAAAACTGCAGGGCTGGAACATTACTTCAAGCCCTAAAAATCCAACCTGATTTGCTCCAGGAAATGTGGGTGGAAGCGTAGGCTCTCACTAAGAACAAGCCTCCCCTCCTCACGCCACATTCCTAAATATAAGTGTGATCCAGATGGAACAAAATGAGTGTTAGATGTTGAGCCATAAGCAGCAAGGCAATGTGCCTTTCACCATGAAGAACTTCACCTACCACTCGCTTCCTGCAGCCTTTTTTCAAATGTCACCTGTGGTTTTAAAACACTGTTCAAACCGCACTGCGCATCCGTTACAGACAGAGCAGAAAACAGTGTGCATATTACCCTTTTTTTTTTTTTTTTTTTTTAATCGGAGTAACTTAGCCTCCATAGTAAACAAAAAAAAAATCTACAAATAGCATGCAAATTACTTAAGTGTATCAAGTATATGCTGCTGCACTGTTAGGAGAGATCTCAGCCCTTCCTATGGAGGATGTGAAAGAAAAAAAAAGCAGTGCAACAGATTAGAAAAATAATGGCCCCAGCTTCAGCTGTTTGAGGAACATCAGAAAGTCATCAACAACCTGAACACAGCTGGGGAGGAGGAAACCGATGGCCCTGCTCAGACACACACACATACTTTCCAGGCCCCAGGTCACCAAATGGTGGTTCAGTGCTCAGAATATGGATGCACACAATGGTTCCCTCATAAACGACATAGTAGCGAGGGCAACTCATGCATTGCCCCAGCTCTTCCTTTAAGATGCTTGTCACTTCGTTCAGAACGGAAGGAAATTACTTTAAGCCCAGGCAGTACTTTCAGCTGCAAAAGGCTATTATTCAAAACCTGTCTGCCCTGGATTATGCTGAAGAGGAATTGTAAGATCAGGTCCAGCATGCAAAACGTGGGATATGCATTTGCTACTGTTCCTCAAAAGACTTGTGCAGAAATGTGCCGGGGTCGAGTCATTTTCTGAGTCTTTCTTCCTTTCGTAGCTGTATCCAAGAAGGGTCTAACTTGAAAGTAAGTGTACATGCACAAGTCCCAAAGAGATGGGCTCATAAACAGATTCAGTCTTTCAGTTCAACTGCAATATCCTCTGGAGAAAATCTCTTAATGGCCAAGAATGCTTTTGCATCTCGTATATTAAAGCTGATGCCTTCCTGTAATGAAAGAAAACCTGGTAGACTGCATATCTGGGAAGTCAACCAGGGTTGTTGGCACTGTGCCAAAATACCAGATTGCCTCTTTTCCGTGTATGTGGAGTGGCCCCTTGGATAGGAAGTGCTGTCTGTTCTCTCAAGACAGTAAAGTGCCTTTGCCATAAATCAGATTTAGATGAATAAAAAGAGCAATGTGATGCCTCAGAGTTTTCCCCATGTGGTCCCGTTTCATAGTTTCTCTTCTGTGTAACAATTTGCTACCATATCAGATTACTGCTGTCCAGCTAAAAGAATTGCCAAGTGGGAAGATTTTGAATTTTATTTTCTGTCTTTGGAGTCTCTACAAGCTAATTCTTTGACTTTTTTTCCATGCTACAATTCCCACTGCTGTCTGTTCTAAGTCTTTTGCAGAGTAAGAAGGCAGAAGTGTTAGAAGGACTTTGAAAACACGAATACGTTGAATCTCCTACAAGCTGGCTCAGCTAAATGCAGATGATGGTAAGTTATATTATGTTTAAAAGTATTACAGGTTCAATATTAGCATAGTTAAACTTGTGAGATGTGTACTCCAAGTATTTTAATTTCTTCAGAGACCAACAGGATGGGAAATTAATTAAGAAAGTCTTGCTGAAATTGCACCTCTACTTTGGCCTTAGTTGCAGGGAAACCCAGTAAAATAGCTTGTGAGAAAGGATGTTTCAGTGGGATGGAGCAAGACATCATTTGGGAAGTGAGAAATTGTATTCATCATGAACACCAATGCCCTGAATTATGGAGGATGTTATTGGTGGCTACTGCAAGTCATTTCATGGCTAGAGCAAAGAGAAGTGAGAGCGGACGGCCTCCAGATGACAACTGCTCTGACACAAGAATGCTGATCATGCAATACAGGACAGCTTAATGGAGTAGTACACTGAGGTCCACACTTCAACACATGTGTTACAAAAAGACAGTGTGAGAAAACCCTGTAAAATGCCTCCTCTCCATTTAATGTTAAAAGGATATTAGTGATTGTTGAGATGAATGATGTTGATGTATTAATACATCCACAACATTAACATTAATTTCAGATTCCGAACCATTAACAGAATCTCTAATAACTTTCAAAGGGCAGATGGGCTTCTCTGCTATTTTTGGATGTGTTTACTTAATGGAAATGCACCAAGCTGCATTCATAGAAATTTGGACTAAATCAACATTCTTGTCTTCTAAGACAGCAGGTAGGACTCCCAGCTCAAGGTCAAGGCTCAAGTTAAACACACCCTGCTTCTCAATACACAGCTGCTTTAGGAGTCAGATGTCAAACTGAAGAAGGGAGGTGGAATCAAGAGTTCAGGCTTTAGCAAATAAAAAGGTTTTCATCTTTAAACCGGAAAAGCACTACAGCAAATTCCCTTCCTGCAAGCAAAGCTGTATTATGGCCTTTCTGCAAGCAAAGCTGTATTATAGTATCCACTTCATATAGGCTGTTTCGCTCTGATCAGAAGACAGATTACAGCAACACTTTTACTGACTCCTCTTCCCTTGTACAAATGTGTTCCTCTCACGTTATGCCAGAAGTCTCTTGTGGGCAGTGTAAATACCTACGTTTCAGATGCCTGCATTTCTTTTGTGGAATGCAAGGGCTTCATGTTCTTTCTTTCCCTGTGGTTAATAAGTCAGTAGCTTGAAAAAAGAAAGAAAGAGAGAAAGAACGAACTCTCAATTAAGCACTGATGAAAAGGGGGGACAAATTGACTGCTCTCTATTTTATTTCTCATCCATTCAATATGCAAGAACAGGCAAGTGCATCTGAAATCACAAACTCTGACAGCCCCATGGCTTACACATTTTAATGCCCTTGTCAAAGCATCAGGCTATTAGGTTTGCCCAAGAAAAGTTTCCTTAGCTTATACTCTAGAAATTGAGAAATCCCTGTGTAAATTTAGACTCTGATCCTACCAACTAATCCATCAGTTTAAGCCCCTACACCGGGTTTGAAGCACGGCCTAGCTGGACATTAGGGTTCTGCCCCTGAGGATCAGCATCCAAACTGAGGACCTAATGCTCATGAAAGATGTCAAATTCACCACACCCTGGAGGAGGCCAAAGAAGCTCCTAGATGCTGCCAAGCCAGCCCTCTCCCATGAGGCAGGAGAAGCACTTAGCAGTTATTTTTGTGCTGTGCTTGTGTCCCCTGGGAACAAGGTCCCCCACTAGACTCACGCCATACAGGGCACTCCACCACTGCTACATGGTAATAACTTGCCACTGCTGCTGGCCTGGGCTGGAATCAAAGTGGTGATGTGGGGCTATCTGGTTATCCCTCACCACAAGAAAGCCCTGGAGCCTTCCTGCCCCCACTTCTCGGATATGGGCAGGGATACGAGCCCTCTGCTTCCCTCCCCATCTGCTGTCAGGAATACAGTAAAGCACAGCCTCAAGCCAGTGCCTTAGACAACGTGACTCGACCAACAACCCCGTCAGGATAGAGACATTCGCTGTTTGTGGCATGCCAATTTCTCGTCCATCTAAAAATCACACATCCTCTAAATCACTAGCTAGTGAGAGAGTGGCCAGAGCATATCAGCTTCCATTGACTTATGATGAATAGTCTGGTACATCTCTTATGAGATTGCAATGCTGAATTTACTTCAGAAAGCACGGAGGCAAAAGAAGCTACTCAACGCAGAGACCTTGGCAAAGAGCAAGCCAGTCCAAGAGGAAACTGTGTCACAAACCGGCTAGGCAGAAGCAGCATTGATCAGCTTAAATGAGATTTTTTGTCATGGAAAAATCTACTGCTTAAAGACGAAGCTACAAACGCTCATCTCAAATGTTATTTCAGTCTCGGCATATGGATGCGAAGGCTGGAAACCCACCCCAGGCACCGACAGCTCTCTGAATGCCTTGACAAGCCAACGCATCAGGAAGGCACTGACTACAAAACAAAATTAAATGCATAACAAATGCAAAGATTCGGAAGCAGCTCAATCCCTCCTCTCCAGAGTTATCTGGAAAACGACAGCCCGCATCCCAGATGCTCCCAGGAATGACAGCCAGTGGCAGGTGGGCCCTTCGACAGCTGCACGAGGAAGGAGCCCCTCCGCAAAACGCTCCTGAGAGCGGCAACACACACAGGCTCCGACACCACCCAGGTCTGTGCCTACGGCACATCCAGAGCTCTGGCGTGCAAAAGATAGTCCCTATTAATAACCACGAGTAGGTAAATAAGCCGAAGAAGAGCAACGCTGAGAAATGGTGTCGGTTTTTGGCCAAAGGTGGTAAACCGGCCGCCTTTCCTGTCGGCGTGAAAACCGAGCCCACGCACGAGCGTGTGCCCCAGAGCAGGGGGTCAACCCTCGTGAAAACCGAACCCATGAATGAGCGCGCGCGTGTGCCCCAGAGCAGGGGTCACTCCCGCTCCCGGCATTTCATGCTGCCCTTCCAGGCAAACCCTCCTCCTGAGGAGGAGCTGGGCACAGGGGGAGGCAGCCCCCCGGGGGCGCCAGCTCTGCCTTTTCGCTCCCTTTTTCACTACAGGAAAATACTACTGCGGGTTTTTTTCCCGCCACAGCCCCCTGTTCCCACCCGGGCACGCGGCTGGTTGCCTGCAGGACACGAGGGCACATCCCGGGCCCGGGCCCCGCCGCTTCCCGCCCGCGGGAGACTGCACAAGGCGGCGCGGGGTCCGGCCCCGGCGCTGGAGCGGGCCCCGAGCCCGGGCAATGGGCCCG
>NW_005842316.1:281435-291611 GCF_000455745.1 Alligator sinensis
CGAGCAGTCCCCGCCCCTGGGCCGGGCCCGGCCACTGCGGCCGCGGGGGGAGCCGGCCCCGCCCGCCTGCCGCGTTTGGGCAGGAAGGGGTTACCCCCAGGCAGGACATCCCCAGACACAGCACCCCGGCCGGGGGCGGGGGTCTGGGGTTGGGCTACATCAGGGGTCCCCACCTGGGGGGCGCCCAGCCCTGGGCACCTCTGGAGGGACGTGGGAGAAATGGTGGCAGGGCGGATTTCGTGTTCGTGATGATCATAACGGGCATGGGAGGGGTTCAGGTGCGCTGGGAGGGGTACGATGTGGGAGGCGGCCGCCACAAGGAAAAGTTGGGGGACCTCTGGATGAGGTGACCTCTGGAGGGCCCGTGTAGCCCCACCACACCGGGATCCTGCCGCTGTGCAGGTCTCAGAGGCTGGGGATGTCCAGGGTGCCCAGCTCTCCCTGGCTGCTGGAAAACCAGGACCATGGAGGTAAGAGCCAGTCATTCAGGAACATCCCGGCTCTCGCTGGTGTTTATTAGGAACTGGTCGTTTTGGGAGTGGAACCCACTGATCGCCCACAGCCCTTGGGGCAGATTGGTATATGTGTATAATTTGCAACTGCTTACACTTATATATAGCGCACACGTATGTACATACGTACACACACATCTATCTATCAATTGTATGTATGTAGATACATACATATCTATCTATCGATATGTATGTAGATATATACGTCTATATCTATCTTATCTATCAATAGATAGATATAGGCATATATATCTGCATACATGCGTGTTTGTGTGTGTACCTATCGATATCTGAATGGGCAGATCTAGGATTTTGAAAAGGGGGATGCAGAGGGCCAGTGGCATCACGGGTAAAACAACACCTATTTTTTTCCAGTTGAAAAGAAACTAGAAGCTTTACTCGTATGCCAGGGGCCTAGGGCTGGATTATGAAATTTAAAAACAAATAGAACTTCACAGGAATGAATTTAAAACAATCTGAAGGGCTGTGAAATGAGAGCTTCGTGACCAGGAGCAGTGAGCAGACAGCAGAAATGGCAGAACAAAGACTAGTTTGATTGGTGGAATATCAAGATCTTTAAAAAGAAGAGAGTGTTGTTAAATGAAGAGTGGAGAAGGGATCAGGGAGATGATAATGAGCCATGAAGTCAGGTGAGTTCCTTAGCACTGCCAGAGTAGAAATGCTGCTGCCGCTGCCAGGCACTTGGCTGTAAACTTTGGGTGGGCCAGGAAACAAAGGTGGTGCATGTGTACCAGTGTCCCCCTCCTGGATCTGCCCTTGCATGTACACACACACACACACACACACACACTAAAGGTTTGAAAAATAAGCTAGACATTGACTATCCCTTATTCATGACATTCAGACACAGAAAGCACTTTTGTCATTGAACTACTCACAGTAGAAGTGCCTCAGGAGTGGGAAAATCTGCTCTGTCCCCAGAAATATTATTGCCATTTGAGGGGAGCTGCTCAAAGCACAATGTGGTGCTGGGATCTTCAGGCCCTATTTAGGCACCTAGCTCTCCGTGAAATCATTGGGCCTCGGCCTCAGTTATTCCTGTAAGGAGAGGAGTAATTTCAGTTTCCATCAGTCATTGGGAGTTGCAGGTGTGCCTTCAGGCCTTTACAAAATTGTCGGGTTAGATTTGGTTCCCATCCTGCTCTGGGATCTTCTGAAATGCTGCCCTGGGCTTGTGTGGAGTGCTGTTGGAGCAAATGACCTTCTGTATGGGAACAGGAAACAGCTGTGGGAACAGGTCTGAGTCCCGGTCTATCTTCTTAGGCGCATGAGTATGGATTTAGGTCCCTAGTTGGGCACACAAATTTAACAACATTGGCCATAGTTCCCAGGGAGTGAAAGAGAAAGAGCTCATTTAGTATCTCTGATGGTCAGGAAAAGTCTGTTCCATGGAAAGTGTTATCCAGAAGCCTGGATCCTACAGGTTGGCAGCTGTCCTAAGAGGGATTGACTGAAAATCAACCATTTAAAAGAACTGACAGAAGACAGCCCAAATCCAGAACACATGGAAGACCCAAGCTTGGCCTCTGAGCTCAGCAGAATCAGGAAATAGCTCCTGGGCTGTACTTTAGGACAATTCTGCGGAAAAAAATGGACTCTATAACCAACCTCCCATCAGTACAATGCTGATGATATCGGTGCTGCTGGCATGGTGAATGCTTGCACCCCTTTTTCTTTCCCCCTCTGGGGGGTGGACTTTTAACAGGCAGGTCTCCAGAGCCCTGCTTGCTTCTTCCTTTATCTGTGTTTTAAAGTGAGTCTCTCACCCTGGCAAATTCCTCTCCCCAGGGCTACACCCTGCTGTATAATCCCTACTTTTATGTGTCTAGGCAGAATCAGTGGAAAACCCACAGTCCCAACCTCAGCCACAGGGCCCTACATGCAGAGGAAGGTCCTGGTCACCGAACACCCTGCAGTCATTGTGTGTGAGGAGTGACCCAGCTGGAGAAACCATGTGTGGAATGAACATTTTTGCACAGATCAGAGTCCCTTGCACAAAGCCAGAGCAAGTGGGGTGCTGTGACTGTCGCAGAATCCCCAGTCACACTAGCCGGGGGCACCTCATGCCTTGTCCTGTTGTACCAATAACCCATTCCTTGACTAAATGCTCAGTCGCTAAAAAAGGCCCCACTACCAGCAAGTCTGAGGGCTGATCCGGTGAGATGAAGAGGCCTCAGTTCTCGTTAACACAAGGGATACACAAAGAAGAAAGGCATAAGGCTGGGCCCAGTGACCTCAATGGGATATGAAGGCACGCAGCCTCTGACGGGATGAAGCTTGCAGTGCCCAGCTCTCCTCGGCTTGTTTCCATCCATTTCAGTGGTGCAGGGTCAGCCCAGCTGCAGACAGCGATTGCTGTAAACCCAGCTGGCACATTTATTTCCTCTGCCGTCTCTGCTGAGTGTGATGTATTATGGCCATCATGGAGTGTAAACCGCGTTCATTCTCAAACTGCTAATTAACGGAGCCTTTCTTGTGCAGCTGCCTGAGTCCAAGAGCTGTCAAACCGCTGCTAGTCAAAGGGAAGAAAATATTACTTCCTCTGATATGAGTTAGAGATTTTCTGTTGGCAGAGGGGGAGGTTAATTCAGAGAGAAATGGGAGTTGTAGGCCTGAGCTGCCAACCATTTTTACACGTTTCCCTATGCAGTGCCTACTTCCACCTCCCAGGCCCTAGTGCAAGAACTGGTGCAGTCTGCAGACCTGGGGAAATGGTCTCATGCCCTGGGGAGCCTGAGCCATGGAGATGCATCCTCTAGCTAGGTACCTCTTGAGTGATGGTCATGACACTCAGGGAGCTCTTGCCTGTCTTTGACTCCTGAGCTCATACTGCCTTGCGCATGGGTCTAAATGATTGTGGTTTGCTAAGTGAAAATATCTTACAACATGGGTGGTGCCTTATTATCAGAAGCCCCTCTAAATGTGCCTTATTCCGTGTGATATCTTTAAAGCTCTGTTACCAGGACCTAATCCAATGTCCATTGACTCAGTTGGAGTTTTCACAACAATTTTTCATTATACGTGTGTGTGTATACACAAATGCTAACAATATTTTAATTATGGTTCTAAATAAAGATTCTGTTTTTGAGGTTTAACCACATTCTCATTAATCCAGAAGTGAGATTCTTCTATGCGTAATAGAGAAGCACCCTGATAAATGCATACAAAATGAGAGACCCTGGAATCCACAGGAAAAAAAGCAAAACAAAAAACCCCAAATGGTTAAAATTAATGCTCGGTTTATCTAAATACCACACATTCCCCCAATACTAATGCTGACTTGTGGGTACAAAGTTCGCTGAGACCACATTTAGTTTTATGGTTTGGGTTTAAGGCTCTTGCATCTGTATGTCTCATAAATTCTTTGCTATTTAAAAGAAAATATTTATGTGTTTATATGTGCCTAGGGTTTATCATACTGATTTGAGCTTTTCCCAGAAACAGGATCAATGGATATCTCACTATTTTAAGTTCTAAATACAGCCTGATGAAAACAATAACAGCTGGAATTTTCCAAAGGCCTATAGGGATTTCCTATGGGAAAGCAAATGGACGTGAATATTTTAAAAAATACCAGCTGATAACATTCACTCTGTAACTCTCATGGCCAGTGACTCCGGACACTGAATCAAATTTCATAATAAAGTCAATGTAATAACTGTACATTTAACCATTTGTAGTATTTCTTAATGGAACTGAAAGGATAAAATATACCTGGCCTTTCAAGCCACACCTGAAAAGTCTTTCGTTTTTTTCCAGTAAAAAACAATTCAAATAGTAGCTATTTTGCTGCTTACTTGTAATTAAAGTATACCATAAAACTGACTTGGGTAACATAAATAATGCTGGTCCCCAAGGGTTTATGAAGAGTGGATCTTGCCTAACTCATTTGATATCATTTTGGGATAAAATGACAAGCTTGGTTTATAAAGCTTGATGGAATATATATTTGGATTTATGTAAGACATTTGACTTGGTACCACACTGTATTCATAGACACATAGAAAATGAGGATTGGAAGGGACCTCAGGAGGTCATCTAGTCATCCTAATATCAAACCTCAACTTCCCTTGCTGCAACTTGAGCCCATTGCTCCTTGTTCTGTCATCTGTCACCACTGAGAACAGTCCAGCTCCATCCTCTTTTGAACCCCCCTTCAGGTAGTTGAAGGCTGCTATTAAATCCCCTCTCAGTCTTCTCTTCTGTGGACTATATAAGCCCAGTTACTAGGGCTGTGCCAAGCTTTGGTCACTGATTTGATTCAGAGGAGATTCAGCCCGATTCGGGAGCTGAATCCCTGAATCTGAATCAAATCAGAAGACCCATTCATCTCTTGATTCAGAGAGATTTGGAGAGATTCGATGATTCAGCCATAGATACAGCTTTATGTGTTTTTTCTATGTGCCTTGAGGTACCAGGCATGGCTCGTGAACACTGAGATGCTGAGGTGGATGGAGCGTCCCACAGGAGTGTGGACCTGGACCAGAAGTACTTCCAGTCCACTTCTGGGTCCACCGCGGAGCACACAGGGGACCTCCCCACCCCCCGGCTCAGTGACTGGTGCCTCCTGGGTTGGGGGGGGGGGCACCTGGGGTCCCCCCGTGACTGATCACTGAGCCCAGTGGGGTGCAGGGGGGTCCCCCGCAAGCTCGGCGGCAGACCTGGAAGTGGACTGGAAGTACTTGTGGTCTGCTGCCAACCACGAGGGGACCCCTCCACCCCTGTGCTCCTGTGGGACACTTCATCCCTTGATGTATATAGAAAAAACATTTAAAGCTGTGTCTATGGCTGAATTGCTGATCCTCCAAATCAGGATTGAATCTTCAGATTTGGCTGAATCGAATCAGGACAGTGATCCAAATCAACAAATTGAATCACTGTTCCCCAAATTGGGCCAAATCCGAATTGAATACTGCCCGCTTTGCACAACCCTACCGGTTACCTCTGCCTTTCCTCAGAAGTCGTGTGCCCCAGCCCCTTGCCATTTTTGTTGTCCTCCAGTGGACTCTCTCCAATTGGTCCACATCCTTTCTGTAGCGGGGAGGCCAAAACTGGACACAGTACTCCAGATGTGGCCTCACCAGTGCCAAATAGAGGGGAAGAATCACTTCCCACGATCCGCTGGCAATGCTCCTATTAATGCAGCCCAGGATGCCGTTAGCCTTCTTCGCAACAAGGGCACACTGTTGGCTCATATCGTGATTAAGAAACTAGAATGATACAAAAGCAATGTGGCACACTTCAAATGGATTAATACCTGGCTAATCAAAGGTCTTTGTAAACCAAAAGTCATCATTGAGTGGATGTGTTTCACTTGGGATCTGGATCTTTTGATCAGCTGGGCACAAGCAAACAATATTATTTCCTTACAGCTATATATATCAAGTCCCAGATCCAGGAACAAAGAATGCAGGTTGGCAAATTCTCTTCTGGGAAGCAGTGACTCTGGAAAGGACTTGAGATTAACGGTGGATAATAGTCATCTGAACATAAGCTCCCAATAACTCATCTGAAGTCACTGGAATTGTGCAGGTGTAAGACTGGCATATGAGACAGGAGCATCAGAGCCAGACTTCACTTGCAAACTAAACATCCTAGGGTTTGAAATGTACAGAGACTAAGAATCATTTGCTGATATGATTTGATGCTCATGTGATCCCATCATGATTTTGCTAAGGTCACAAAGATGGTAGGTAAAAGCTCATTCTCTAACCATCCACCTCTTCCATCCCATTCTCAGGCAGACAGATGTCTGGTGATGGGGACCAGGCTAACGAGCTGATGGATGCAGAAGCCTGTACATCCGCTTCCTCTCCAGGTCCCTCTGATACCAACATTCATCATATCTCTGAAGATTTTGCAGATGATGCAGCAAATCTTACTCTTGGGGGAAGCAGTATTGATAGTTACAGTTAAAAAAGGGCAAATGCTTTATCTGGTGGCAACATGAAGGGAATGAACTCAAGGCTGCACTTCCTTTGAAGCCAGCGAGATTCCTGTTTGAATAAAGACTTCAAGACCAGGCTGATGGCTTCACAGCTCCAGAGCAATATCATTCTCACAACATAGCAGAGTACCCAGCTCTTTTTCTGTAATAAGTGGATGAACCCACCTCTGGCAGTAACTAGATGCCAGTTGTTGCCCCTGACAGAAGGAGAATATTGGATGGTATCATAGAAAATCTCCAAGTGCTTTACAAAGCTGGTCCGTAATACCCCATTTTATAGAGGGGGAAATGGAGCACAGAGAAGTTAAGTGAGTCAGTGAATCACCAGTAGTCACAACCCTCCTACCTCTCTGGGCCCCTCTAGCCCCCAGAGGCTAGTAACTGAATCACACAGCTCCACAAAATGAAACACATGGACATGTGTAGTTTGACCTCCGATTGCTTTAGCTTCCTGAGGTGACACAGTCTCCCTACATAGAAAGAGAATCTGTGGCATTAAATGGGAGCACAGTGCAGCCCAAATATGAGAGGTACTGGAGGACACTGGTAGGGAGCAAGGATTCCCTAATGGGGCATCTGAACACAACCTTTTCCTAATATCACTCCCAACTATATAGCTGATCCAATAAAAAAGTATTACCAAGAAAACCTTGCTTCTTACATATTCCCTATATGTGGCTATAACAACAATCAAACCTTCCTGCCTTCAGGACCTTAAGGTGTTTTAGCCAGGGGACTGTAGTAGTGACTGGCTGACATGCAGGGGCTGGCAGGACTCTTAGGTAATGTATGACTACCCAACAGTGCCTTGTTTATAGAGCACTAAAAGCTGAAGGAGGAGAAATGAGGTGATCCAGAGACAGATAAGCAAGGGAGGCTGGAGAGAGGGGCAGATCAAAGGCAACCTGAGATTAAAAGCACTTAATGTGTAATTAATAACAATGGCCAGTGGAGAAGCAGGACTGATGCCTTTTCAGACAAGATCAAAGATTGGGCTTGTCATTGAAATCCAGAGCCAAAGCTAAATTGACTTCTGTGGGGGTAAGGCCAGGCCTTTTGTTGTAATCCTCCAGATAACTAACACAAGAGCATGCTGAGCCCTGCGCAAAATCAGGGGAAGACACTGTCTGTTCCAAGGGCTTTGCAGGCAGAAGCAGGAGACCCCACAGCTCCAGCTGGGCAGGGGCGGGCAATTATTTTGGGCAGAGGGCCGCTTACAGAGTTTTGGCAAGCCATCGAGGGCCGTGTGACAGGCAGCCCAGGGCAGATAAATATTAATTTTCTAAATTTTTTAGGGACCCCGTGGGCCAGATAGAATGGCCTGGTGGGCCGCACCTGGCCTGTGGGTCACATTTTGCCCAGCCCTGAGCTGGACGCATCTGAGGTCAAACCCAGTCTTCTGCTCTCACTCACTACAAGCTGTTAGGCTCAAGTCCTTCTAACTAAGCAGGCAAGCTTCCTGTTTCTCCTGCCCTGCCTGCTCAGACATCATCCAATACACAAACCACCTTTATACCAAGCAGCAAGGAAGTGAAGCCATGTGAGCTCCCCAGACTGCCTTTCCTGTCCGCTCTGCTGATCTCACCCAGGCTCCAGCAATGCCCTTTGGAAATAGGACAGCAAAGTCAGTACAGCATGTCATCTCTGCTCAGCATCACAGAGCAGCCCAAACATGTTGCCTTAATGTAGGGTGGGCAAAATATAGCCCACGGGCCAGATTCAGCCTGCCAGGCAATTTCATCTGGCTAGCCCACGGGCCCCCACCAACTAATTATACCTCACCCAGCCCGCACACCTCGCTCCCACCCTCCTGCAGGGAAAGGCCCAGCCCAGTCAGCACACAACTCCTGGGTGGGGCTGCTGCTGCCATTGCTGCAGCCTCATGGGTGCCTGCTTCGCTTCCCCAGCGTTGCTCTGGGCACCAGGTAGGGAAGGGGCAGGGGGCAGCTGGGCAGGAGCACAGAGCATGGGGCTGGGGCTGGCGACAGCACATTGTGCCCAGGGTGACAGTGGGAGCATGGAGCTTGGCTGGGCAGGGTGTGGGTGTGAGGGAGGGTGGGCAGTGGGGGACCCCCCTACACACTCCCCCACCCCATGGCACACCCACTGGCAACAGCAGCAGCAGGCAGTGGGTGCTTGGGGTGCCTGTGGCCCATGCAGGCACTACTGCCTGGCAGCTCCAGCCAGCACCTCATGTGGTAGCAAGAACCACAGCCAGGCCAGTCTGCCGCTATCACACGGGGCTCCCTGCAGCGCACATGCAGCTCCCAGCACTCACACACCATCAGGGGAGGCCCTGCCTTGCAGGTCTCAGGATTTCACCAGGAAGCAGGCAGCAGGGCTCCCCTCCACTGCCACCGAAGTCCTGGGCCCTGCATGGCAGGAAATGGCGAAGGCAGCCAGCTCCATCACTTAGGGTGTCCCCTGGCAGCATGTGAGTGCTGGGAGCTGCATGTGTGCCATGGGGAGCCCCCACATGATAGCAGCAGGCCAGCACCCCAAGCACCTGCTGCTGCTGCCACTGGTGGTAGGGACTGTGCACCACGGGGCACTCCCTCACACCCCACAAACACCACATACCCACACCCTACCCCCGCAGCCCCCCTTCCCATACACCCCCCCAACATATCCTGTTGCCCCCAACACACAACCACCCCCCCTCACAACCCCCCAGACACACCCAACCATATCCCACACACAATATACAAGAGTAAGACTTTATTTTTTAGTTATTATACAACCATTTCTATATACACTATGCAAACAGAAATCATGAGAAAAATATTTTTTGTAGTAAAATTAAAATATGTTATAGTAGGCATTTGACTTTCAGTGTATGATTTGGGGGCTTTTTCTAGTTCCAAGATGGTTCTCCCCTCCCAAAAGGAGTACTTCTGTGGGGTAAAGGGAGGGACTTCTGATTGCAAAGGGCAGGGGTTAGGGGCAGGACTTCTGGTCCCACAACCGCGTCCAGGGGCAGAGCACTTGTCAAGGTGCAGGACTACTCTTGTGGCCTTTGGCAGTTCACCAAAACTCATTAAGCGGCTCTCCAGCTGCAATAATTGCCCGCCCCTGCCTTAGGACAAGAAATCATCACACCCTTTTCTAGACACACCAGCATTTCATGTTAGCAGCCTCACATGAGCCAGTATTTCTTCTTTCAATGCTCAAAAATGGGCTTTCTGGGCAGGAGGCAGGTGAATAATAATGCAGATGCTGGATCAAACTTTGGAACATGGGTTCATAGAGAGTGAGGCAAGGATTAATTAGATCTTAAATGCCATGCACCAAAAAGGCAGCACTGTAGTCCCCTCTCCATGAGATTCCCCAGGAGGAGCTGCTGCCAGGCCTGGGTCACAGAGATTGGGCAGCTCCCTCCCTCCCTCCCTCCTGCACATGTTGGGGCTTTTGGATCTCATTGATCTCTGCACTGTGCTGCACAACAGAGTTCCCTACGTGTATCATTGGGTCCAAACTGATCTCCGCACACAAAGAGACTCTGCTGCATGGTAGAGGTGTCAAGCTGCATGGTAGAGGTGTCAAGCAATGATCACATCTACAGCCAGGAGCGACCTGTCAGGGGTGGTGGAGCAAGACCAAGATGCTACAATCACATTTCAGTGCCTCATTGGAAGGTCCCATCTGACTCATCAGGGGATTTCTGCCAGGGTGTGAATTCTACCCATTGCAGCAGGA
>NW_005842316.1:291642-295432 GCF_000455745.1 Alligator sinensis
TGTCTTAATGTGACGCACCAGATCACTTCCTGCTTTCCTCTTTGTTAGCAGCTGGCCATCCTTCCCTGGAACAGACAGCTTGCAATCGCTTTCTACAGCTCCCCTCCCTGCTCCATGCCATGTGAGAGCTGGTAGTACAGAAAGGCCCCTTTCTGCTCACTATGCCCCGGTATTTTGTACTGACTCTTCTTCTTCCTGTAACACAGCCGGTCACTGCAGCACTTTCATTCCATGATTCTCTAAGAACGAAACCCAGAGGCCAAAGCCTGCAAGCAGCTGGCAGCAGGGACTTTCCATGAGTGAGGTGCTCTTGGCCAGTCAGAGAGCAAAGTCAAAAAGGGTCTTATCAGCAATTGCCCAAATTCTGCCATTGCTCCCAGGCAGGTAACTCCGTGTGACAGCAGAGGAGAGGCGGGATAGTCCCCTGGTTACAGTGCCTCTGACAAACTTCTTGTTTGATCACAGGCAAACCTCTTACTCTTCTGTGCAGCTAGTACCCAGTTCAGTCTCCAGCTGTAGGCCACTCAGGCCTTGTCTAGAGACTTCTGCACTGAGGTTATGCCCAACTCAAGGAAACCTTAGCTCTGCTCTAGCCTACGGACCTCACTAGTGCCCCAGTGTAGTGCCTTCCTGCCATGCCCCTTTCCTGGCCTGCACCTGGCACACCCTGAGGGCAGGGTTGCCTGTCTGCACCAAACCTGTTTTAGGGGTATGTGTCAGTGTATGGGGGGCAGCTCTGCCCCTGAGAATCATACATGGGTATTAGCGACTACAGTCTGCTACCACCTGTGGAGCGGGGTGAGGGGGAAGATGCTTTCCCAGCAGCCTCATGTAACAACCACAACTGGAGCACAGCTGCGTGTGAGTTGGGCAGCACCATGCTGGCAGATTGCTGCTATGCCACAAGCATCAGGGCCTTGGGGCCCTCTCTAGGCAGCCCTCATCCTGCCCTGTTTGCTGGCCAGAGGTGAAACATGGTCTTTGGCAGAGTGCACAGCAATCCAAGGGTCAGGTGGACAAGCTGGGAACCACTGGGCACATCTATACATGTGGCAGACTGTGCAGATTGTGCAGTCATTTAGTACTTGCTTAACCAAGTACTAAATGACTGCGCAGTAACCAGTGTTACTGTGCAGTCCCATCTCCGCACGGTTATTTTTAGATACTACTGTGCAGTAGCAATCAGCTACTGCATAGTAGCTTGTTACTGTGCTGTAGCATCACCATCATGGTTTGTGCCCAGCAACGCTATGGCACTGTAGCAACAAGCTACAGAGCAGTAGCTCATTGCTACTTCACCATAGCATCTTGTGTAGATACGCCCACGGTGTTGTACACGGATGCCTTTCTCTGTAGACTTTCATCATGTTCTTTACTGCCACCAAAGCAGAAGCAGAGGCGCTTTGGTACCCCACGCTGTGGCCAGGTCAAATGCAGGCCAAGGCAGAGTGGGAAAACCTTGCTGCCATCTCACTTGGGAAGCTCTGAGGGCCAAGGACTGCCTTTGGGCCTGGAGCTGGTCCAGGGGGTGGCACAGTGGTGGCCTGGTCCATCTGGGAGCCTGGGGCTTCTGGGTGACCCTACGTTGCAAAGAAACTGTCCGTGGATCCCACGCAAAGCCAACTTCATGGATCTCAGTTGATTCCTAGGTGTCTGTACCATGTGGCAGGGATTGGTGGCCTGTGTTTTTAGTCCCACAGTTAAATGGGCCAGGGAGTCTGAAATCCTCTCTCATGGCCCTTCCTCTGAGGTCTGTACATGCATTATGAAGGCTCACCCCTTCTCTGCTTCCTTAAGGGCAGGACCTTTTTGAGACCTACATGCAGAAGCCACTGGAGAGTGACAAAATTAAGAGTTTTCTATCCCAGCTTGAGGCATGATGCCACGTGGGGGCACTGGAGAGTAATTTTCCCTTATTCTCATTAGCTTTTACTTTCCAAAGCACAACATGGTCTGAGACTAGTACAGGAGAGGGGCAGTCTGGTCCCATTGTGAACCAAGAGCTGTCAACCAGACAGCTGGTGCTGTAGAGTGAGTGTCAAGGAAGACCCAGAGCTGGCCCGGCTGCTAGTCGTTCTCTCCTCTGACCTAGGACACGTTGTTAGTGTCTGGGGACACTGCTTGCCATATTAAAAAGTATTAAAAAGCTGCTCAGTAAGGAAGCCAATGAAGTGCCCCACACCTGTCACGCTCAGTGACTTGAAATGAAAGCTGCTGCCCTCTGGGTTTTCTGTGATCTCTGCGTGTGGGTGTTCACAGCTGGGGATGGACCAGTTTGGGGGCCAGCACTGACTTTGTCGGTGTCAATGCACAGTGAGAACTTAATGGAGACAGTGGGGGGAGGGCTGAGTCCTGCCGCTCCAGAAGCACAGGCCCCTATTACTTGCCTGAAAGGAGACTCTCCCCTACCGGGTAGCACTACAGAGCTTATGATGCCCAGTCCAGCAGTTCTGAGTCTATGCAGCAAGTAGCAGTCAGTCCCTCAGGCACAGTCACTTCATCCCAGGGAACTCCCAAGGGAGGGGAAGAGCCATCAACGTGCGACACATTCCTCTGAGCCCCTTTCTAGGGAAGTCGGGGAAATGCCAGTTGAAGAGCAGCTTCCTAGAAACACTCCGCCTGTTGCTAAGCCCAGCCCCGCAGCCCCCTCCAGCTCAGGGAAAGGCACTTACACTTTCTGTCTCTTGTTTCTGACCCTGCTGCTGCATGTCTGTGCAAGCGCCTGGCCCGACTAGTTTGTCTCTCTTTGCAGCATTGCAGCCTGCAGGCTCCGTGCTGCAGCCAGGGTGGAATTTTGTCTGCTTGCAGGGAGGTGGGACTGCCCCGCTGCAGATCCCCACCAGGGGAGGAGGTGAATGCCAGGCACACAGCTGAAGGAGGCCAGTCACATGCAAGTGCCTAATCCATCTTAGTCAAAAGTGAGGACAAAGGTCACGTCGCTTACTGTGCAGTTGGACGCACGGGTGGCAAACTCCCTGCACAGGAACTTGGCAAGGAGCAGGCTGAATGCTGCTGCAGAGAGAACACCAGCCCGCTGTTGGGATTGGCACCGACCTCAAGGTGCCCGGCAAGACACAGGTTGCCCGTGCTGCTACCCCTGCACAGGTCAGGAGCTGAACAGGTAAGGGGTGGCTGGTCCAGGGCAAGAGCCACAATTTGCAGTCTGCTCACATGGACTGAGGGCTTCTTTTCCCCTGCTGTTGCCACGGGTGCGTGAGAGGAGGAAGGAGGAAGTTGTGCACAGTTCCCAGTCTGCAGAGCCAGTGAGGCAGCGGGTGTGATGTTGTTAGCAAATTCTACCAAGAGCCACCAAAAACCACCTAGGAGGAGAGAAAAGGCAGCCCCTGGCCTGGGGGGTTCTGCTGGATATTCAGAGCCAGGGGCAGCTCATGCAGGCAAGGGCAGGGGTAGCGGGGGAAGGAGCTCTGGCTTCCACCCCATGAAGCCCAGCAGCCCGGGAAGCCTTTGAAAAGCAGCACTGGCTCAGCAAGACGGCGTGCGCCTCAACTCCCTTCAATTCTGCTGCTGCCTGGAGTGTATTACACAACTGGCATCTCTTCCTCCCCAGCACAGCAGCTCAAAGCTGGTTCCTCTTTGCAGCATTTCTAAAGCAGAAGCAGGAAGCCCTGCAGGCTGAGAGCTCCGGAGCAGAGCCCAGTGTGTCCCAGCCTGGACTCTGCCTTACAGGGAGGTGAATGTGACACGGGGAGAGGCTCCCAGGGGCTGTGAGGCAGCATGGCCAGGTATGAAGGGGAAGGGAGCCTGAAGCAGCTGAAGATCCCTGAGCCTG
>NW_005842316.1:295442-298444 GCF_000455745.1 Alligator sinensis
TGTGTTGCGGGAGGCCTCCCAGCTGCAGCCAGAGGCAGCTTTTCACAGCCCAATGCCCAGCCCCAAACTTCAGATGATAACACCAGGGAACGTGAGTTTCCGGCGACTGTCCAAGATGGATCTCAGCAGAAGCCTAAGCAAGGGGAGCTGGGGACGCAGCTCTGGCAGTGCCCGGCTCTCCATAGGCCCAGGCAGCAACAGGAGGAGGGGGCTGAAGGAGGTCCTTCTGCAGAGCAATGGAGCTGAGGGTGCCATGTGGCTGGCAGCAGCCCAGAAGATTGCCAGCGGCAGCAGCCTGTCTGTGGGGGCACAGCCGGAGAAGGAGCAGCCACCGGAGCAGAGCCCTGATGAGCTGGCCCTGGCCCTGGACCCTCTGGAGCACGAATGGGTACTGACAGTGGCTCAGGGTGAGTCAGAGAGCATCCTGCGGCTGCTGGACATGGATGGGAGCCTGCTGAGCAGGAGGGATTTTGTAACGGGCTTCACAGCCCTCCACTGGCTGGCCAAGCACGGCCGCCATGAGGACCTGATCAAGGTGATTTCCCATGCACAAATGAAGGGCTACCCTGTGGACGTCAACATACCTGCAGCCAGTGGTGGCCTGACCCCCCTGCACCTAGCTGCCTTGCAGGGGCATGAGATGGTCATCAAGGTCTTGGTGGGTGCCTACGGAGCAGACACCAACCGGAGAGACCACAGCGGGCACAAGGCCTGGCAATACCTGAAAGCTGACTCCTCCCAGGAGCTGAAGGAGCTCGCGGGAGCTTTGGAGGAGGACCTGGCCCAACTAGGGGCATACAACACCAACAACAACTGCAAACCGTCCAAAGAGGGCTGTGCAGGGGCTGGGGACTGTGTGGACTCGGCGGCTGGCGGGGGAGGTCTGCTGTCCAGGCGATTGTCCTCCTTCCGGAGGTTGGTCAGGCAGGCATTTGCTTTCTTCCAGGAGCGTTAAGCTTTCCTTTGGGGCTAAGGCTCTGTGGGTTGTTGCCTGCAACCTCCGTCTAGATAGCAAACCCTGGGGAGGCAGGGACTGCCACTGAACCAGGGCTAGTCAGCAGCACCCAGGCTGGAGAGCTGGTGGCCTCTGCAAACCTGTGGCAGGCTAGAGCCTGCCCTCAGACCTGTGCATGTGCCTCCCCCATCTGCTCAGCCCCTTGGGGTTATGCACACATTGCCAGGGCAGGATTTGGCCCTGCAAGAGCTCTTTTGCCTGTGAGGGTCATTGCTCCCACAGCAGAACTTTCCTACCTTGAACAGAGGCCTCGCCAGCACCAGCCCTGCGGCCTTATGAGTTCCCACCCACCAGGCTCTCTGCACAGCACTGATTGCAACGGTTTGCCCTGGCGCCGGGGTGGGAGGGTGACTTATGAGCAGGCTCTTTGGCACTGATCCCATTCTGATTTCCTGCCTGCCCCCATGCTGTGAGTGAAGACAGTGGCCTGGGCACAGGCACGCCTTCCTTCTACAGAACCTCTCTGCTTGAAGTCACGAGCAGCGATGGTCACAGATGGACGGGAAGAGGAAGTGGGGGCTTGTGGTTAAAGCTGAGGGCAGAGTCCTGGGGATCCATTCTCAGCTCTGGAATAGACTCTGTGTGTAACCATGGACATGTCTCTGCATGTCTCTGTGCCTCAGTTTCCCCATCCATGAAACAATCCTCTGGCTCCCTGCTGGGCTGTGGGAAGACAGCAATTACTATTTGTCATGTACCTCCAGGCCTTTGAATGGAGGGTGCTGGCAAAGCATTATTAAATGTTTCACAACAGGCTGCTGAGAATGTGGCCTCTACATGGGGAAGCAGCAGCGGCTGTGCCTTGAGAGAGACAAATCCTCATGAAGGTTAAATATGGAGAAAAAACTCCATGGCTAAGGAGAGAGAGACTCCCAGAGCGAGGAGGGATGGGAGGGTCATGTGAGGGCAGTCACTCTCATGCAAAGGAGGAAAGGAAGGGAGCCAGGACAAACAGAGTCACTGGTGCCAGGGGAAAGGCAGCAGACCGGGAGGGTACCATGGCATTGCAGGAGGGAGGAGCAGTGGGAGGGTACCATGGCATAGGTGGGTACCATGGCATTGCAGGAGGGAGGAGCAGGTGAGGCATTGCCTGGATATGTGCAAAAGGTAGGAAGTAGATAAGGTTATCTGTAAGGAGCAGACTAGGGACAAGAAGCAGCTGCTGATATCTCGGTCTGAACGCCCTTAATTGCATCTGCAAGTGTATTAAAGGTTGAAGTCCTGGCTCACCTGTTTGAAGTGCAATCTATTTAGCTGGCATATGGCTCTTTGCCCAGTTTGATTTAAGTTACTTGCTGTGGCCACAAAAGCCGCGGCAGGATCAAAATATCCTCAGGTAAACATCCACCTCTTCCTCCCTGCCAGGCAGCACAGGGAGATCCTTCTGGTCTGATCCCTGGCTTTGTAGCCCTGCTCAGTGATACAACTGTAAAACTGCCTTGTGGGGGTCCTCAGGTCTCACGGATTTCTCTCCTGGATACAAGTGACAATGGTATTTTAGCTGGCCACTGAGAACACAAGGTTAGCCCTGGTCCCTTTGCTGATTGTGCAAGGCCACAGATCCTGCAGGCCAAAGGAGGTTCCTGTGCCCAGATCCTCAAAGGTATTTGTGTCCCTAATTCCAGGGGAGTTTACATGCCTAAGTGCTATGAGGATTTGGGTTTCTGTGATCCTCTTTGGGATCAGATTATGCTTTCACTTGCCCATGTCTGATAGAAACAACACTTGATCACTAAGGAGAGAGAGAATCTACATGACTCTCAGTTGTACTGGGACTGATTACCACTAAATTTAGCAGTTATAATACAACATATACCCTGGGAAGGGATCCATGTAGGTAATGCCTGATCTACAGAGTTTCAGGATTACTTTAACTATAATGATTTAGAAACAGATCTAGTATAAGGGAATGAATGCCACACTGACGTTGTTGCTGCATGCTAGCAGAGAATTGTTCACTTTAAGAGGGCTGCAGCAATTTCCCTAC
>NW_005842316.1:298475-303408 GCF_000455745.1 Alligator sinensis
GTTTCTAAATGGATGTAGTTGATTGGTACAAAAATCATGACAAAATAATTAAGTAAATCAGGTTTGGGGAAGGAAAGGTACGACTGATAGCACAAACAAGAGCTATGATTTTCCTAAACAGTTTTGATCTTAGTTACTCCCCGTAGGAATAAAAGCATGCTGCCGAGGAGAGGGGACATGGGATCATTATGGTGACGTGGTTCTCTGAGCAAGCACAGTAAACAAAGGCAAGAGGGAGATTTTACACTGAAGGAGTTCCTGGTTGCTCTGAAACTCAAGCAAAAGCTCATTTGGCAGAGCCCAGCCAGTCTTTAGCTCTGCTGAGGACTGAATCTCAGGCAGCAGCTGCAAGAGTTCATCCAAAATGGATTGATAAACCCAGTGACATGATGCTGAACAGGCCTCCCTCTCACTGCTAAAGGTATTTTTCCCTGTGGGTCTGGGGCCACATTCTGGACAGTCCCATTCTGGACTTCAAAAAAAGCAAAACCAGAGCTGCATTTACTATTAGTGACATTACGACACACTTAAGCCTTGGACTTGTAAAGTAAAAAAACATGCTGGAATTACAAGTTCCAGAGAAGGAATTTACAATGGACAGTATATCTCCATTTCCCTTGTTTATTCTGCTTCTGGGAAACCCACAGCACCTCGAGTGATCCCAGGTCTGGAAGTCTCAGTAGCATGTTTTATGTCTCTAGAACAGGGGCGTCCAACGCAACTGGCGTTTGGGCTGGAAGAGTGGTACAGAGTTGGTCTATGAGCTGGATCAGTCCCATGGACCCTCCCAGCACTGTACGCCAGATCCAGCACATCTGCTGCCCACTCCAGTTGGTTGGAGTTGGTGGACTACCGGACTGGTTGGAGCGGGCACTGTGGGTCCTGGGCCCCGCAGGCAGGGCTAGTCTGGTGCATGCTATGTGCAGCATGTGGGTCAGCTTTGGATCCAGCCCAGGGGCTATATCTTTGACACCCCTGGTCTAGTGCCTGAAATGAGAAAAAAAAAAAAGTCCTCACTTGTATTATCGGTGCCCTGGCTAAGATGAACACATCTCATTTATTTCTTGGCTTTTCAGTACCACAGATACAGAGTAGTCAGTTTCTAGTCCATATTCAGACAGACTTTCAAAGCTGTCAAGGAGGTATGGGCACCTTATTTGCATTACCAATGTGGAAAATGGGTGCCTGAAATCTCTGTGCATTTTTTTAAACCTCAGCCCCAATTTCCTGGTGCTGCCCAAGGATACCACAATCTAAATAAACTGAGAAGATGCTTAAAAAGCAAGACAAGCTACCACTGAAGTAACAGTTACCATTTAAACACAAACTTTGTCTAGTGGTTCAGGTTTTGCAAAAGTTTGGGGCTGTTTTCAATCACTTTTGCCTCTTCAAGAGGAAGATTCAGTCTTTACAGTCCTTCCGGTAAATAAATATAATGCATTATTTTACAGAAAATATAGCTCCCTGCTGGAAGTTACCAGTGACTGATTCAAATAAAACAGCAGCAGCAAAGAGAAAATAAATCAATTTAACCTCTTGCCTGAAGGGCCATTATCACACATACTTTATAAAATGATTGTCTAGTTCCAGGCTCAGGGCTGGCTGTAAATTGCCACTGTGTCATCCAAGCCTTGATTGTCACAACCAGCAGCTTATGCTGTTGGATCTCATTTGCATTCACTGTTCATACCAGTATTGGTTTAAGGAAGAGCATGGTTCTGGGTTGTTAGCTCTAAGAGGGCTGATTTTCAGCCTGCAGTCGCACATCATCCAGCTGCTTGCCTCAAAGAGCAGCACTTTCAGGAGTCATGCTTGTGAGGAGAGGGGGGAAAAAAACCCCTTAAGACCCAGAGAAAATTTGGGGTATTGTGAGACAAGGCAGAAAGGGAACGCCATAAAGGGTCCTGTGTGCGTCTGGTGCTGCCACAGCACTCCTGACACACTTCTTACAAAAGATGCCTTTAAAAACACAAGTAAGAATGCTTGCAATATGTGGCCTCCTTGAAGCATTTCTCAAGGCCTCTAGCTCCTGTCCTGTGGCACATTGCACACTCGAGGAACTTGACTGTCAGACAGCCATAGGAAACTGCTGAAGGATATTACTGCCATGGAGGCTGCTACAGAAGGCTGGCCTCACTTTCCTTTGGTAACCAATTTTTTTAAATGGCTTCAAAGGGAGACACAAGGCTCTTTCAGCAGTATCTTTTATTAAATCAAGTGTACAGTTGATTACCCTTCCTCAGGTCTGAGCAAAAGGAAGAGGCTACTGTGCAAGACAACCAGCTGGTAAGCCCCTAAGTAAAACATGTGGCTTAATTCAGCTCACACAGCTCCGCTGCATTCAATGTTTCCCACACTAAGGAAGTTAAAGCAAGGTCGACTGCACCTGTTTGTCTGAGAAGTGAGAAACAGCTCTGCAAGTGCCACAGGGCATGACACCAAGGTTTTGAAACCTCAGAAAGCAGCTTGCTACCCACCAAGGAAATGCACTGTAGCAGAGCCTGGCTTTCCCCATAAAAACAGTGGCACAGGCTGGATTCAGTAGCAGGATGGGCTTTGCCTCAGCCCCTTCACGGAGGATTCAAAGCTGCAATAATGTCCTGCACTAAGCAGAATACGTGCCCTGCTCAAGCTGGTGTGGAGGAGTGGATGAAGTAAGTGCTGCCATTGACTCATAACCTCCGTTTGTGTCTCTGCCAGAAAATCTAGTACTGTGCTCCTTGCATAAAAGGTGCTAGCTAATCTCTGAAGGTCTTAGTGCAGAATGCACGTGTAAGGGATTTGGCATGTTTGTGTATTCCCTTATACTTGTCACTCCTCCATTCTTAGGTGTATCATAATTAAAAATGAATGTAGATTAATAACTAGCACCATCACTTAGTTGCTGACAGCTGCGCAAAGCAAGAGGTGGGAGTAGCCCTGAGTTTACCTAAAACCTTAACTGGAAAGATAGCCCCCCTCCTTGCAGTCATCAACACAAGCACACACTCCATTTTAAATCTTGGGAGTTCAGGCTATCCAATACCAGTCCTAAATCTGGCAACTGGAAAAGGAAACCATAACTAGGCCCGGTTTCCTTAACACATCCTCTCGGGTCTGCAGCACAGAACTTTAGCAGTGAAATGCTAAAAGCAGTGACTGAGCACATGCTCTTACCTTATTCTCTCCCTATATTTGGCTTGTTTAATTTCTGGCAACTTGGAAAATATACAGTATCCCCCCCTGCAGAACTCACCCTCAGAACCTGTTTTAAAGTCTAGCACCAGCTGCATCTTTTCATGCCTAAGTACCTCTGAAAAGTCAAGGTAGGCAAGGTTTTTTGGGTAGATGTGATGTTTTATTAGACCAACTAAATAGTTGGAAAAAAGTTCTTTGCAAGCTTAGGCACAAACACCCTTCTTCAGGCAATGAGACTCCCTTAAACAGTGTTTGTGTCCAAAAGCTTGCAAATAACTTTTTTCCAACTATTTAGTTGGCCTAATAAAGGAGATCACATCTACCCAAAAAACCTTGCCTGCCTATGTCCTTAAACCAACACAGCTACAACCAACACTCCTTTGATAAAATCTAGCCCTTTGTGTACAAGTCATCATGATGTATTTTGACAACATCCTAATGTTCACATCCTAGCAGCTGTGAACATTAGCAAGCAGCATGCCAAAGGCAGGATGCCTGTAAAGATCACGGGGCGGAGTATCAGGCTGAGGACTATTCTGGTGGGTATTGTATGCATCAGCTTCCAAAAGGTGCAGCTATTTTACCTATTCATAGGGGATCCTCTTCACATTCTGCAGGAGTAGCTCTCACAAGGGCAGCCATCTCCAAGCAGTTGCTCACCTTTTCTTTTAAAACCCGGGTTACAAGCCTTGCTTTTTTACAGGTAAAGGTGACAAAAGGGTGCAGGAGGGGGATACTAATTGTGCCTGCTGGTTGCAGGCAATGAACAGAACTACTTCCCACAGCAATGAATGCTCCCATAACAGCTCCTACTTTCCAGATTTATCCACTGCTCCATACATTGTGGTGTCTTAAATAAATTCAGCCAAAACCATTAAAGCTCATATTTATTAACAAACCTGTAAAGAGGCAATACAAATTCAGTCAATACATATATGAGCGTTGCACAAAAGAACACTAATAGAACACCAGGACATCACTTTTCTGCTGTAACGGTTCCAAAATGCCTCTGACCAGCCTGTTTTGGGACTATTTTGTTTTTTAAAAAGTTGACAAGGTTCATGGCCTTCAGAGTAGGTCAGCGGTGTTTTTTTTCTAGCAAGTTGTGGTCATTAACAGGGTACTGTGCCATTAGAGTTCTCATTAGAGTGTCTCTTCTTTTCACAAGCCCAGCTTGGTCCTTCTCCAGTGTCTCCTTTTGGAGTTGTACCTAGAACAAAAGCGCATCATTAGTAAGCAAGCCACGCTGGAGCCTCTGTATTACTGCTGACAATGGCCGGCAGAATTCACCCAGCTGTAAGAAGCTTGACAACTTGCTAATTAAGTTGACAGAAAATGACTCAAATTTCATCTCTAAAAGGAAGATGAAATGTGCAAGAGATTTTTAGATTAGAACCAGCATAAACAGACTCAGCATTTTGAGAAGGGTCTAAGTTCCCAAGGAGGCACACCTGCACTGAGCCCACATACACAGGACACCGCACCACTTTCAGGAAACCATGCATCTGAAGCTGGCAGCAACGGACTGGAGCATTAACATAATCAGCAAGCAATACTATTTTTAGCAGAATAAAAACTCCCATTGCCAACTCTGGCACGAGAACACGAGTACTTCTCCCAGGAAATCCACTAGGGCATTCATTCAAAAACTAGCATAATTAAGGCTATAAAATAACAGACTTGTACATGTTAAAGATTGATGGTTTCACCAAGGCATAGGTGAAATCAAAGACAACATTAACAGAATTACTCTCAG
>NW_005842316.1:303418-316538 GCF_000455745.1 Alligator sinensis
TCCCACAGAATGAAGCACTGTAATTGCAGCCTGCTTTGGCAAATGCTTTGGGCAGGGGACTAATTATTATGGTGCACCAAGGGCTAGAAGACCAAACCAAGTATTTTGCACTTATGAGCAAGTAGCACAAAGCAGGTTAGGAACAGTAATCCTGAACAGCCCACACCACAGGTGGCAAGGTACCGCTCTGCCCATTTCACAAATGGGAATATTGAGGTTCAGCACAGAGTGGCTTTTAAAAGCAGAGCAAGTTAGCAATAGTGCTACAAACCTGACCTAGCCATCTGGCTTCTTGCTTTCATCACAAATCCCAGCTCAGGGAGGGAAACAAGTATGCTGGCAGTAGAAGCCAGAACTGGCAAGAGCAGGTTTGGCCTCCACAGGGCTGTAGTATGGTGACTGTTTTTCTTCCATGCAAGTCTTTTTTTCACTGAAGCAAAGCTAACCTCTAGGCTGGGGGCAGCCTTACCAGGATAAGGTGCCTAAACTTACAGCTTGTTAACAGTGACAAGCAAGTAAAATGGGACTACGGAAAGGAAAGGAAAGGAAAAGGAAAAGGAAAGGAAGTGACCAGAGACTAATTCAGTGGGGGCCTACTTTTGTAGCACACTTGGCAGAAACTAGCCCTGCACCCTCCCCTACCCCAACTGCTGCTCTGCTTTTTGCTCCTGCCCTATCTACCACCGTGCTGCCTGTCCGCTCCCTAATCTGCTGCGTGCCATTTGTGCCATGGGTTACCCATCCCTTGTTTAACCTGACAGCTCCCCAGTGTCTCCTGAACCATCCATTTCACCCTCTGCCTGTCTGGAGTAACAAGTGGTCTTAAGATGCACCCATCTCCTTGGCAAAGCTCCTGGCTGCTGATCAGGGATGGGAGGCCAAAACCCCAGAGCTCACTTCTGCACCTGGCTTAAAGATTAACAGCAGGGCCTTCCCCCACCACACAAAGGTCCGAATACAGATCTGCATCCACACTGGGGCTGCAAAGATGCACCTGCAGCACCGGGCCAGGCCAGTGAGGGAGAAACACGCACCAAATGGATCAACTAGGTTTTCACTTGTTTTTAGTCATGCATCTCAATTAGCACTCACCAATTACTGACATAGCAAGGCTTTAGCTCTCATTTGCGAGCACTCAGCCACTTCCATCAACAGGTATCTAGGTTGTAGCCGTGTTGGTAGAAGCAGAAGGAATCAAATCTCGTGACAAAGATGATCTCTTTTATTAGACCAACTAGACATTTACTGTTGTTGTTTTTTTTTTATTTTTTTATTTTATTTATTATTTTTATATATATACTTGGGGGGGGTGCAAATAGCTAGTTGGTCTAATAAGAGAGATCACTTCCACTGACAAGATTCAGAGCTACAAATCCTGCCCTTGTATCCCTACTTCAGCAGCCCCTCAGTACCACGCACTGTTCGCTTCGGGCTATAGCAATGGTTAACCATGGAGCACGTTTTTATTTATTTTTTTATTTTATTTTTATATATATACTTGGGGGGGGGTGCAAATAGCTAGTTGGTCTAATAAGAGAGATCACTTCCACTGACAAGATTCAGAGCTACAAATCCTGCCCTTGTATCCCTACTTCAGCAGCCCCTCAGTACCACGCACTGTTCGCTTCGGGCTATAGCAATGGTTAACCATGGAGCACGGATACCGGACCCCAGGAAGCCAAGCCCTTTTGAGGGGCATGAGGCAGGAAAGATCTGCGACGGAGGCAAGGGGGTCATTCAGCCGCAGGAGGAGCAGACCTGCCAACCAGCTCTCAACACCCGTGGCAAGCTAGGCATGCAAGCCAAGTCCCGTGCAGCTCTGGTTGCAGGCTGGCGCACCAGGAGGCTCTCCCTAAAGAGGTGCCCCCTACGCCGGCGATCTGGCAAAGCCCGCCTCCGCACGGCCTCAGCACCAGCGCTCCCAGCGACAGGGGTGCAGGACGAGGCCACCCAGGGGGAGGCATCGTGTCCCCTGGCGCTTCCCCATGCAGGACGCTGCTTGCCCCAGAGCTGCCCCAGCCCCGTTGCCTCCTACCTGATCTTGTTACCCGTCTTCATGCGGATCCACTGCGGGATGGGCCGGTTCTGCTTCTGCTTCTTGGCCAGGTACCGCTTGATCTTGAAGGTCTTGTGGGACGACTGCGGGGGCGGGGGCAGGGGAAGAGAGAGAAAGAGAGAGAAGAGCTGGAGCAGCTGCTGCTGCCTCCCACCCCGCGCGGGGAGAGGAAGTGCGAGCGGGCGGCGCGGGGGTTGATGGGAGACGGGGGGCGGGGCCGCCCGGCCGGGACAGCGGCGTCTAGCGGCCCCTCGGCACACTACACCTCACTGCAGCGCCCGGCCGGAGGCTGCCGCTGCTGCAGCGCCCTCTGCCGCCCGGCGCGGGGTGAGCTGGCTTCCCGGGGGTCTCCAAGTTAGCTGCCACGTGCTGTGAGCACGGCCTAGATTAGAGCCCCCGGAAGGTGACCTGCATGGGTTGGGGCGTGAATCTACGTGTAGCGGGCTGCTTTCAACACATGCGCTGGTTTCCGCAGACCTAACTTGCAGAAGCCAGCACAGCGAGCTGTCCTTGCCCCCCTCCTCCCAATAGATCAGATGTCACGCAGAAAGAAAATGGTATCACAAAAGCCACTTTTGTGCATTTAAAAAACATTTCTCACCTTAAAATTTTAAATGAATTTTCGCAGACCTGACTTGCAGAAGCCGGCACAGCGAGCTGTCCTTGCCCCCTCCTCCCAATAGATCAGATGTCACGCAGAAAGAAAATGGTATCACAAAAGCCACTTTTGTGCATTTAAAAAACATTTCTCACCTTAAAATTTTAAATGAATTTTAGGCACTGGATCTTGCCACCTTTTCTAATTCTCTCCTGCAGGCAGATATTTGTTCTCAGGGACTGCTCAGAGACTTCAAGACTGTATGATCAGACCACCGATGTAGCCCATGTACAGCTGCCGCTGCTAACAAACCGCAGCAGCCTGCATACCACTAAAGCAGATGTCCCAGAGTCGGGAAGGGTGAAGCAAATGCGATTCCAATGCTAGCTGGTCACAGCGATTAACCATCTTCACTATGTCTGGTTCCTAAATTGAATTTGTCTGGCTTCCACCCATTGTTTTTTATTATGGTTTTTTTATTACATCTTCACCTTTACAATAGGCCCAAAAAGGAGAGCTTTGGACTGTTATGGCTAGTAAGCATCATCAGAGCATAACGAGAAGCAGCTGTAGTCTATGCCCAGCACAGGTAATACTACATCAATTTTCTTCCTTTACATTGTGACACACAAATCTGGGAAAACAATAGAAGCAAGCTTTTCTCCACTTTGTGGCAGTCAGGGTACAATGAAGCAGTAGACAGACAAGCAGCCTTCCCCAGCTTGGTTTAAGCTTCCTTTGTTCTTGCTCAGCATAACTTCCAGCTAAATAAAGGAAATTTTGAAGGACACTGTCCTACTGATAACTCATGACATATTTAACCCGCATATCAACATCAGGGAAACTTCTGATATAGCACAGATACAGCTCATGATATAAAACCAGCTCTATGCAACATGCAAGATGAGAAGTCAAAAGTAGTTTCAGTGTTTTCTCACAGTTTTTATTGGTTTTAGTACAAAATAACTATGGCTAAAATTTGCTAGCTTAAAAGGAGCCACTAGTGGTAATGTTTCTTTTCTGGGCTATGACATAACACTCCAGTGCATCTAGAAAGAGGAAGCAGAGACTGAAATGGCAAGAGTTTCCTACTTTTTAAAGACACAGAAAACAAAAGGGAATGCTTGAGAAAAGAATCAGATACTCTCTACAGCTAGAGCTGAATAAAAATAAACATTGCTTCATGGTTTGTCAAGAAATATCCTGTATTAACCAACTCCATTCACTTCAACCTCTTAGATCATCAATTTCTGTTGCTTCCCTAATTGAAAGCATCGGCAGAAGCCTCTCTCCTTTCCAAACTTCCTACAGGGTCTTGTTCCTTGGGTATGGTTCCCTGGACCACCAACAGCCATAGAATAATTCTTGGAGGTTCTTGGACTATTTATTAGTTAACTATTGTGGTCCAGGCACAAGCCCCACATCCCATAGCAATATAGGAGGTCAGCTTGCTCTACTTATAAGTGCATCAAAAACAGGTCTCGTAACTGCTCCACCAAAAAAACAAAACCCAAAACGAAAAAAAAAAAGAAAGTTCCACTTGTAGATCCAGGTGTCAACCTCCTGACTTCAACTCATGTTTATCAATATACTTAAGGCCACAAATAATCACTCCCACTTTCAACTGTTTTCTTCTCCCCTATTCTCTTATGCTGTAAAAATAAATCTGGGCAACTGAAAATACAAATGAGAATGCATTTCAAGGTCTGAATCTGCAACTGAGGTTCTTGAACCAGAAACATTCAACAGCACGAAGCCCCCTTTTCATCCTTCATTCCTTCTCCTCTTTGAAGGCACTTCTGGATTGCGTAGACATCCTCTTTGGCTGCGCGGACAGTCAGAACACATAAGGCCATATGCTAATCACTCCTCCTCTTTTGTGTTACTGGTCTCACTTTCCTGTTTTTTATCTGTTCCCTGATCTGAAGGTTTTGCAGCACTGTCTTCATACTGACAAAGTCGACTTCGGCTTCGGGCTCCTGGTTGGTATAGCTGCATTGCTGGACGATCCTGAAACACACCAGAACATAAATAGATTGTCAAACAGCCAAAGCACCACTGTCATTCTTATAGCCTTGATGGGATGAGGTCAATAACACTGCTAAGAGCCAGACCACTTCAGACTACTCAGAAGACTATTAATTATTCAAAGCATGGCTGAGGTACAAGCTGAATGGCACAGATAGTATGCTTACACTCTTTTCATCTCACTGTTTCAACAAACTGGAAGTGTTCACACAAAGAGGACTTCTTAAAAAATGCTGTTGTTTGACTTATATTTGGATAATGTCAAAGCTTTTCCCAAAAACTTTACATCCTGCTTTTCTTCCTCAGTAATAAAAACTTTTAGATGGGACATGAAACATCATGTTGCATAGAGGCTGCAAAACAGATTTATTTACATCTGGTCGAGACCCATTACTCTTGAGGGCAGGAAAAAATGCTTTAGGGCTATTTTGCATAGTGACTGCATGCAGCTTAGCACAGGAACTGCACAGCTTAGCAGTTCTTCTAGTTCTACCAGAGCAGCTTCTGCACAGTGCTTTGGAGAATGCTTAAGGGAGCCAGCAGTTTATTGCATCACTAGATCACTTCTGAAGATTTATTTTCTGCCATGAACCCACTTGCAGCATCAGCAAGAATGTGGTCCTACATTATTGATTCTCTACTGGCACCTAGAAGATTAGAAGTTGACATTTATCTGCTGGTAAAAAGTTAGAAAATATCGATTGATTTTTTCTGTTTAGGACTTGGCCAATAATACCTGGACTCTTACGCATTTTCTATGAAGTGGAAAGACATTCTCCAAGATCAAGTTCAGCTTAGCAGTGTCAAGGCTGACAGAGTCTATTATATATTCCCTATGCTTCATGGAAAACCTTACAGTTAATAACTGTATAAAGGAGAAAAAGTTTCTAAGGAGATAAATAGATCCAGCCTTCCCTTGAGGAGAGTGTCATAAAACACACATATTGGATGTTAGTTAGAAAAGACCCAGCACCTTGTTTCTGATCCGATCTCTCTTAATTGGATCCTCTTTTTTGTCATCTTTGGTTGCTCTCTCAAATTTATCAGGATTACTTGCGAAGTCCATAAGATCACTTTTCTTTCCTTTCTCTCTGAACGAGTCTCTCTCCTTCTTCACCTCTTCCTCTTTTCTTCTAAAAACCTTCTCTCTATCAAAGCGCTCTCTCTGTCTGCGGCGGTCATCATCTTGGCGCCTCAGTTTTTCTCGGTCTCTCTCAAAGTCTCTATCCCGGTCCCTGTAGTCTTTTCCACACTCATCTTCAGACCTGGATAAAAGAAAAACAAAACAAAAAACCAAAACCAGATAATTAAGTTAAAAAAGATCTGATAAATCAGGGATCCGGGTTTTGTTTCCACTCCCCACAGGAAAAGAAACGGCGAAAGCTGCAGATTTTACCCTTTACCAGAAGCAAACGCGGATTTCTCATTTTACCAGAGAAACCCATGGATTTTGCAGTTTTGCAATGAGCTCTCTGCAGGCTGTTAGAGTTCCAGCCTGCAAGGGGCACGGCTGCCAGGTAGCCTGGAGAGAAGCTCTCGCAGGTAGAGTGGGGGGGGAGGCAGAGGGGGAGGCAATCCCTGTATGGCCCTGCTGTTTCCTGCAGCACTGGGCTGCACTCGCCAGGCTGCAGAGGCCCTGGCGGAGGATACCAGTGTGGGAGCCCAAGCCCACAGAGGTCAGCCTGCACCTACCCCCACCCCACGCACAGATCTGGGGGCACAGGTTTCCTCGGGCCTCCCAGAAGCATGGGCAGCAGTGGGAAGCTGCCCCCCCACCCAAGCCCACAGCAGGCAGGCAGCAGGGCAGGTGGAAGCTGGGCTCTGGTCCACTGCAGCAGCTGCTGCCTCCTGTGGGGGGCAGGGGTCCCTGGCTCCATAGCTCAGACAGCTGGGGACTCCCTCCAGCAGGGCTGGAGGTGGCAGAGGGCCCAAGCAGGGCCTGGGAGGGGTGGGAGTAATGGGCTTTTCATTTTAAATTATGGGATTTAAAAAAGAGAATTCACAATTTAATATCACGAATTGTCAATTGATATATTAAAAATAATAATAATAATAATAATAATAATAATAATAATGTATTACTAGATGCCAACTTGTACATTTTAGACAGTTAACATCTGGAAAAGCCCAGTCATACCTGGGGAAATCTAATGGGAGGGGGAGAAGTAGTGGAGGGGGAGTGAGAAGAAGAAGAAAAAAAAAAGAGAGAGAGTAGCATGTCATGCTTTATAATGAAGGCAGCAACGGGCAGGACCATGAGTTAGAAAATCCCATATCTGTCTAGTGCCCTCTGCGGCTCTGGAAGTCACTTAAACCTTTCCGCACCTCAGTCCCTGGACTCATGGGAGAACTGACACAGCAGTAATTAAGCTTACAATACTCCCCAATGATATATGAATGTATCTACCCTTCACTCTGACCTTTATGGAAGCATACATGGTCTGGAACCCAGGAATTGCTCTGACCCTTCTCTTGTCCACCCTGCACTGCTAACTCTCTAGCTGCAGGGGCAGAGCCTGCAGCCCCATGTCATTTCTCTTCAGAGGCAGCGAAGGAAGGAACACTTGCTAGCAAATGCAAAACAGCTCCTATTGCTCCGAGAAGCTGCTATAAACTGGTGCAGATCACGGACTATGCAGAGGTGGTTTATACCCCTTTAACCCAGGCCTCAGCCAGACAGGGTAGGGGCTCCTCCTGTAAAGACTGCAGTTGGTAGAAAGCATTAGACTGCCCATGGAGTTAAACACAGATATTGTCTTTTATTTCCAAATTATGGGTCAAGCCTGGGAACACTACCCCACACAAACTATATCAGAACTGGGGGGTCCTGGTGCTGCTCTGAAAACTCTAATGATAAGGAAACATAAGCATTATGTACTCTAGAAACAAGTCTTGTTCCAAGTCACATGCTGCATATACACTGGAGAACTTACTTTTTTGCCTTCTCCTCTTTTGCCTCCCCGTCAGATCGTTTGGCTGATACAGTACTTAGGGCAGCAATGTTTTTTTCTTCCCTCTCTTTTTCCAGCTTCTTGGACTTTTCCTTTCTCTCCAAATCGCGTTCCTCTCTCTCCGGCTTTTTAAGTAGCTACGTACAAAATGCAAAATTTATTTTCTTAAAAAACACCTTGCAATCCTACACTGCTCTGCGTTATAGCTCAACTACTGTAAGCTAAACTAAAGTTTGTGTCATGCAAGATGTATGCATTCCTGTAATTACCTACCTGTCACACTCCAGACTCACAGGTTGTGCTGTCTACAAAGGAAATTGTGACCCAACTGCACAAGACCATTTCTTTTCAATTTGAAGAAAAAGAAAAGTTCAAACCAGAAATCATACGCACAACCAAGACCCAAGCTCATATGTTTTGGGAGAAAGGAAATACATGCTTAAGTCACACCATGCAAACTGTTCATATTTATCAAGACACAGGAAATAACAAATATAGCATAAAAATCCTCAGTATACTTTAAATAAGCTTGAATGTTATGAAATTGGAATCACCAACAACTACTAAATTCCATTGTATTTTTAGGTTAATATGAGAGACATACTTTTAGAGATGCTGTAAGGCAGCTTCCATATGGGATGGGGGAGAAATTCTCTCTAATAATTCAACGTCCTATACCTTAATCTTTGGTTCATCTTTTGATTTGTCCCTTTCTTTCTCTGGAAATCTTTCTACTTTCTTCAATTTCTCTGCTTCTTTTCTTTTCCTTCTCTCCTCCTCTTTCCACTTTCTCCTTTCTTCTTCTCTCTGTCTTTTTCTTTCCAGTTCTCTCCTTCTCCTCTCCTCTCTCTTTTCTTCTCTCAGTCTCTGAAGTGGGAAAGAAAAGGAAATGGGATATGAAGTGAAAATTCCTTTTAAAATGTCCACAAAGTCTCCCAGCCAGAAGTGATAGAAAAATCTTCAAAATATACTAATATAAAACCTGTGTCTAATCCTTAAGAAATGGTAAACTTCAGTAATATTACTACCCAAACTTGAAAAACTGTGGGGTCGAGGTTTGAGAGAAAGTAACTGATAAACTTGGATTTTAATCTGAAAGATCATCCACACCCTATTATGAGCTTCCCACCATTAAAAGTTAAATACCAAAGTACTGTAGGTTTCTGGGGAAAAAAAGAAAATTCAGATATAAAACAGAATCTGGTTGGCCAGTCACACAGTTGCACTTAACTAGGCCTGGTATTCCACTGCAACCAGGACTGCTTTGGTAAGTCCAGTCATTCACAGCACAGTCTGAGGTGAATACTTTAGCAATTTGAAAATGGCTTCTGAAAACAGTTTGAAAATTATAACAACTAACTGGGTCTCCCAAAATATTATACCCTATTTCCAAATAAAATCATTAGACTAAGAGCACACTATATTTTTCACCTGCCAACAAGCTTGTACAGCAGAAGTAGGGCTATAATTGGCCTACATACAGCACTGCCATCCATCTTGAACCCCCCAAATACCACTAATTTATGAAGACACGACTGTGCATATACAATTTCTGTAGAAGCAAGGAAGAAAAAAAATTCTACGTAGGTAATATAGAAAAACCCTACCTGCTTATTTTTCAAGAAGTTCAGAAGAGGAGTTGTTCTTTTCGCTTAAAGGGGGAAAAAAAAAATAATCAAAAAAGTAAATATTGTGTCTTATCAAAAATCTTATATTTGTACATAGAACCATGAGGTAGATGAGAGACATATCATTTCAAGCAGCCCATGACTTTAATGATACTAACTCTAAAAAAAGGAATGCAGAATACTCAACATACAAGAGTTGCAAACTCAGGAAATACTGCACCATGTAGATCTTTCCATGCTATAGAAAGAGGTTCATGTCAAGATAGCAGTTTTCATACCTATTAGCTCTTTGTTTCTTGCTTCTATTTCCTCCAGTAGCGTTTCAGGAGTAGATGTTAATTTTTCGTCATCTGCACTGTAACTTTCCAAAAACTTCTTATACTCTGGGTCTGGGGAGATAGATTGATGCATCATAAAATCTGCATGTATGCCCTCTACTGGACGTCTGCAATGGGCATTTTGCATTTTCTTTAACACAGTTCTTCAATGAACTACAGCCCCATATTTCTCTTTAGCCAAGTTAAATTGGCTGAGACACTCCAAAACAGGGACCACACTTCCTCTTATGTTTAGTAAATTATGCAATTAATTGCAACACCAATGCAAAACTTCAACTTCTTTATACAGTATAACCATATAAATCCGGCATCTTTGGGACCTTGCACCTGTCGGAAATTTGAAAATTCAGGATTTTTGAAACATACGGAAAGCGCATAGCTTGGCGCTGCCTGACTGGCTGGACACAGGGGGGAAGCTTGCAGCGGCAGCTGCCATCCACTGCCCTGTGTTGCCACCCCATGTGCGGCTGCTGCTACTCTTGCCCACTGCTCTGCAACCAGTCAAAAAAGGTTGAAAACCCCCAACGTAGTGTCTTTTTTTAAAAGTGCTGGATTTTTGAAAAACGAATTTGTGAGGTTATACTCTACCATGATTTCTGTATTAAGCCAATTGTGTTATTAGTTTATAGTTGCCTGCTTTTCTGCAAGTGCACTGAGCTTGGAGAAGCTTTTGGGACAAACACCATCTTTTCACTGCCTGCCTGCATAGTGTTTAATACAAAGGGATCATGACCTTTAATTGCAGCCATGAGGCACCACAATAATACTTTTGAAGACATATTGGAGAAAGTTTTTTCCACAAGTTACTTGTTAAGTTTAAAGTTTGCAGGCATTCTTTTGTGATGCTAATGTTACATAGTAAAAAAACATTCACATTTTTGCTGTAAGATGGTTCTGCCTCATGTATAAGCTGATGGATATAAACACATACAAACAAACAACTCTAGCTGTTATACCATCGTCAATAGTCCCAGTTTTGGCATCCTTTTTCTTACTCTTCTTTTTTGCAGCTTTTTGGAATGGTGCAAATTCCACTATGGCAGCATATTCCTGACCTGTTATACAGAACAAAATACACAATAACTTAAATGTCTGCCACTATTTTACATTAGGATAGATGCTTACAAGAAACAGGCAACCCTAGAACATCTAACTAGATATTTCATTTACAGACTATAAACAGAATACACTGAAAAACAGCATTAAATGAATGCTAAATTTGCAAAGACTAGCACTCAGAAGTGTTAGCAGTAAGGATGCCCATTACATTTTATATTTATGCATTATGGTCATGCCCCATTTTCCCCTGTACACTTCCCCTGCTTCATTCATTGTGTGAATAGAAGGTGATTTTAAAAGTAACTGTGGAGAAAAAAAAAAATCCCTAATCTTGATAATATCTGGTAGAATGTAACATCCATGCATAATAGCCAAAATCTTTTTTCAAGGTTTCTTCTGAATGGCAAGCATATTAAGATGCATAGATTCAATATATTACTGCAAAAAGATTACATGAATTACTGAGGTTCAAAGCCACAGAATACGTATGCATTTCAAAAGTGATGTTTAGACCTATGAAAGGATTAAAGCATGATAATTAAGCTTTCATTTGCTGCAGGGTAAGAATGACCAGGCAGGAACTGCTGTAAAGGAAATGATACAAAGTAAATAATCTCTTTCCCCTTTTACCTCAGCGTAACTATGTTTCACCTAAGGCTACTGATATACAAGTCAAAAGATACTAAGTATATAACCACATTTTGAGTACTTGCCTTTGTGATCAACAAAAACATAACCGTCAAAACGATCCCTGAATAGTACTATGTCTTCTTGGTTTTTAAAGTTGATGTAGGCTCGAGAAAACATGTGAGGATACAAACTGCAAGAGACAAAAACAAGCAACATAAGGGGAAACTAAGCTGGATAGAATTGCTGATTAGTCTAGTTATATGAACTACAGGTATACACTCACGGTCCAGTCCAACACAGTGGAGTTGTGTGCTAAACACCCCCCTCCAAAAAAACAAAAAAAACAAAAAAAAAACAACAAAAAAAAAACAACCAAAAACCAAAACCCTCCCACCTCAAACCCAAACTTTATGCACCTGGAATCATTGGCAAAGAATTCAAAATAGTCATGTTCAGGCAGAGGCTGAAGATGTTCCTCGAGCTGCTCCTTGGTCAGACTGGGAGGCAAGCGCCGAATTACAACCTGACCCAGTGATGCCGGGGAGGGGGGTGAGGGTGGGAAGAGACAGAAACAAGAGAGACAGGGTAAGAAGATAATGTCATCTCCCCTCCGTTTCCACTGAGCTCATTACCCGAGATGTTGCACGATAACAGACCTGTGCTCTACGCAAGGCTTGGGGGAAATGCCCTGCAGCAGCAGCCTTGGGCCACGTCCATAACTGAGGCCCCTGCCACACATTAGATCGTAAGAACTGCCATTTCCTGGATCAGACCATAGGTCCCTCTTGCCCAGTCTCCTGCGTCACACCCAATAATGGCCTCGCTCTTCTGGCAGGCTTATAATAAGACTTGGTGGGCCTAGGCCAGGGGCAGGCAAAGTCTGGCCTGTGGGCCGGACCGAGCTGGCAGTGGACTCCATTTCCCAGCAGCCCCTGCCCACACGGCTGGAGCCAGTCTCCATAAAGACTCCAGCTGCTGACTATGATAGTGCAAGGCTGGGGTTGCCACAGAGACCAGCCCCAGCTGAGCTGGCAGGGCAAGCAGCAGAGCAGGGCAAGGGGCTGCTCCAGAGCTGCTGGGATCTTGCAGTGGGGGCAGCTTGGTCCAGGGCCAGCTGCCACCTGCATGCTTCAGGTAGGGGTGCGCAGGCTGTGGATTGCGGCTCTGTATTGGCTCCTTGCCAAGGTGACAGCCACGTCCTGAGCCGGGGCAGAGCCACAATCTGCCGCCTGCACATCTCCGCCCAGAGCATGCACGTGGCAGATCGCAGCTCTGCCCTGGCCCCGGACCAAACCGCCCTGGCCATAAGATCCCAGTGGCTCCAGAGCAGCCCCCTGCCCCGCCCATGCGGCTGAGGCTGGTCTCCATGGCAACCCCAGCCTTGTGCTGTCACAGGGGCTGGGGTCTCCATAGGGACAAGCCCCAGCCATGCGGGCAGGGAGCCCAGACCCGCCAGGTTACCCATCCCTGCCCTCGGCCCCTGCCCAGCAACACAACACACAGGCCTGCGTCACACGGGGGCAGAGAGCGAATGCTGAAAGGCAGAGCAACGGGCCCGACCAGGGCTCGCTCCCGGCCGCCGGCCTCGAGGAACTTCCCACTCAGCAGCCGGGACCTTCGCACCTGCGCTCAACCGCTACGTCATGCAAGTCCCTGGGGAAGCGTGCGATCGACACAGCCCGGCCACACGCCCTGCACAACCCCCGGCAAAAGCATGCGATAAACGGAGACCGGAATGACACGCGCAATAAACGCAGCCCGGCCGCACACATGACGCCGGTGACACGCCATCAAGCCCGGCCAGCTGCGGGCAGAGCCGCCCGGCTGCGGAG
>NW_005842316.1:316941-332140 GCF_000455745.1 Alligator sinensis
CCTGGGCGGGCGGCGCGCCTCACCCCTGCCCTCTGCGTGCGCAGGAGAAGCGGGCGGCGCGGGTCCCCTTCCACTGGACGCTGATGGAGCGGGACCGCTTCGTGTCGGGCGTGAACATGTACCACCGCAGCAAGGCAAGTGCTCCCTGTCACCCCTGCAAAACTGCTCCCGGGGGGTGGGGGGAGGATGTGCCATCAGAGACTTCACTTATTTTCTTCTGTGTTGCAGGGCTTGGAGAACATCGACTAAGAAGTGAGCTTCTTGACAAGAACCGTAAAAAGAACTATCGTTCTAATAAATACACATGTCTACGTGAGGCGGTGTGTTTTATATGTTGTACGCAGACCTGTGGGCGGGGATCGGTCTTTGCGCTTGTGGCCGTGATGTTTTCAAGAGAGGCAGTGGGAATATCACGTCGGTTCATAAGCCTTGCAGAGTAGGTGCGCGAGGTCTTGCGGAAGACTAGGGAGTTCGTGTTGTACATGTTGTTTTAGCTGACTCCTCTTTCAAGAGAAGACTGAGACCGTCACCTTGCTGGGGTCACCTCACCCCGTTGTCTCTCCTGCTTGGTGCAGGGGGCTGGACCCCATAATCTTCTGAGGTCCCTTCCAGCCTTATCTATGAATCTATGACATGTTTGCCACACGTTAGTGGAGGATAAGATTGCTAAGGAAGAGATATAGGCATACACTAACTAATTATTTTTTGCCACACTTTTAACAGGCTATTAAACCAATGTTAACTGAAAAAAAAACTCCCAAAAACAAGCTTTGTTGATGCTGTAATGCTGATAAAAGCCAAGACTTTTGACTTGTTACAGATATCGGCTTCTGATTTGTACATTCATCACCAAGTACAATCTAAGCAATTGTAGGTCCTCCATATTGAACAGGAGAAGTTGGAGTGAATGCATCCTGCAGCAGTGAAGGCATTGCTTGTTTTAGTTGAATAAATGAAATGATTACACCTCTGAGAAATTCTGGAGTATAAGCTTACTTACTAATGTGAATGTATTACTAGCCTGCACAAAACTGAGGAACAAAAGTGGGAGTATAGCACAGTCTAGGTCAGGGGGCAGCAGCGTCTTTGGCCACAATGCCAAAAACACCCCACCCCAGACCCGTGCCTTGAGTGGCGTGCCAGGGGCAGACTATGGGGGAGCCACGAGGGGCCCAATCCTTATTGCTGGCGGTAGCTGTGTGTGTACCTTCAGGCAGACAGCAGAGGAGGGGCCAAGGTTACAATGCCCTGGCCCCTTCCCCACCCTGTGCCCCTAGGTATGTATGCAGTTGCCATCAGCATGGAGCCAGTGCCGGTGCTCAGGAGCACAGCATGGCTGTTTGCAAACTGCCCGCTGCCTACTGCAGCTGCCCAGAGTCCAGGCCGGAGAAGGGCTGCAACCAGCTGCATTGGGCTACATGGCAGTGGCTGGTGTACATGCGCCTCCAGGCGAGTGGCAGAGCTCTAGGCTCAAGGCAGCTGCAGCAGCTGGTGGGCAGGCTACAGACAACTGCACTGGGTTGCAGGGCACCATCCCTAGTGGTGGAAGGGCCAGGATTGTGCTGCCCCAGGCCCCTCCCCCACTATCTACCTTGAGGTGTGTGTGCACCCGCCACAGAGGCTGCCCAGGGCTCCAGAGCCCAGTGCAGCTGTTCACAGCCTCCTGGCTGCAAGCAGCCCAGGCTCCATGGTCAGCTGCAGCTGCACAGAGCCTGGGCTGGCTGTGGTATGCCCAACAAAATGGCCTCGCATACCATGCTCTGGCACATGCGCCAGGGGTTGGTGACCCCGATCTAGGCAATACAACTGATGTTTATTTGTCTTATTGCAACAGGTATCTTTTTGCATTACATCTCTAACATGTCTTGTATCCACCCCCTTATTTTAAACAAAAAAGCATACAGCAGTGTAGTGATACTCTTAGCATTCATCTGCTCAGACACACACATTCTGCTCACAGACAGAAAGTGGTGATCTTGTAACATTTATTATTCTCGGTTAGAATGAAGTTAAAAATCACTCTATTGATTTTGTCTTAGCAAGCCTGATTCCTGGATGCTTGGAAATTTTCACTAGGGCTTTTTACCACTCAACCTTAATCATAGATCTAGTTTACACGCTGGTTATTTATTGTTATAATTATTTTGGTGGTGGGTTTAACCAACACAGTTATACTGGTACAGCACCTAGTGTGGATGCAGTTATGCTGATATAACATTCTTTCACATAGCACTATGCTGTTCCTAGGGAGAACATGGAGAAAGTTAAACAAGTCCACAGCAGGAGATTCTAGAGCTGTGGTACAACTTTTACATGTAGCTGAGGCCTTAAAAATTGTATTTATTATAGATGCAATTAAAATTAGCTACCAATAACAGTGACAGTCCTTAACTGTTGTAGATATACTCTTAATTTTCACGGGTTACTAAATGCAGCTAAGCAAAAGCAGCAGGTGGAAAAGTAACACTATCACAGTGGTAGCTGTCCATGTAAACTTCTCAGTGCCACATGTTGCTGTAGGATCTGTACGTTGGAGAAGAAATTAAAATTAATTTCAATTTATAACTAGTTTTGGATATATCATTGAGGAGACCATGGCAAAGCAATTAATATGAACCTTTGGGGAAGTTTTTTCTTTTCCTGTTAATCCTGAGTTGCTTCTCAGTCAAGTAATCCCTGCACTTCGTCTGGCAAAGAAAGTAAGCAGTGGACAGAACACAATGAACTTTGAATGATCCTTTGCATTCACAAGATATTTTTTGCAAAGAATGGTGATGCAGGTATGGGCACCTAGGACACAGGTGAAACCGCAGAAAGTTTGTGTGACTTGTCCTAGATCAGGGGTTCACAAGCTGTGGTACACATACCCATGGGGGTATGCAAGACATCTTGGGGGAGGGTAATGGCGGTTTTAATTTTAATTGTAATAATAACTGGCATTTTAAGGTGTTAAAATATAAAACATGCTGGTGGGGGTACACGGGCAGCTGATAAATCTGGAAAGGGGTACACAGTAAGAAAAAGTTTGGGAACCTCTGTCCTAGAACAACATTGCCAAGAGATTAAAATGCATCATTTAGCCTTCAGCATGGTTATGAACGTTTTCTGACTAGCCAGAAACAAAAGTAGGGGCTGCTGTTCTGTTGAGTTGGGGATATACCTGTGGTATATAACATCAGTGGGAGTTAATGCAAAAAATTCCTTTTCAATCCCTATCACTTGGAGCTGGAGAGTTGCCTCTTAATGTGGTAACTAATCTGTTTGTTTTTTGTCTGCAAAATTCACATTTGCTCAGTGGCAAATCAATAACAAGTGGATCATGCCCTCGTAGGATACCTGGAATGTTACGCAGAGGTCTGGATATCATGCTAATACAACTGGAAGGATATTGGGGGAAGAAGTATATAGGTCAGGAAGAGGAATAAAAAGAGCTAAATACATACAGCTTGACTATGAGGTAATGAAGGGGAGGGAATGATTAAAACAATTTCAAAGAAGACATGCACATAGAATACTAGTATCCCCTATATTTCTGATACACCAGTGCTGCTTAATGCCTATATAACTCCTTTTTGTGGTAATGGACATTTGCCTTACGTTGTAATGACACGTTCAGTAATTACTCACCTCTCCATAGTATTTTGGATTTGATATTGAGCCAATAGGTTTCACGAGAGTGTGCCACAGTTGCTCTGTTCAAAAGGAAAAAGCATAAAGCAATGACTACAAATGGGAAAGACCCCTTCCCAGCTTTACAAAAATATTCCTATAGTTATTGGAGATGCTCTGCGTAGCAGCCTGTGTTTCATCATAAATTCATTAGCAGGTAGTAGCATATGCCTAACCTCATAGGGAAGTAAATCCACTCCATTGCACACATACAGAAAGGAGCTGTGTCAGTCTGATAGCTGAAGATTTTTCTTTCCCCAGAAGAGGTCAGGATACAATTTTTTTCCAGAATCTTTTGCTGTTTCCTTTGGCAGTATAGCAGGTTCTTTTACTTCAGTCTCTTGTAACTCTCAGGGAATTAATCAGTCTTAGTCATGTACAGCTGTTGCTTTTCTGGGGACCCCATTGCTAATTGTTCCTCTCATGTGTCATAGGTGGAATTTTCAAAAGCACCTAAATGACTGGGTGCAGAAGCCCCTGGAAATCAATGGAACTTGTCCCCTGGAATCACTTAGGTGCTTTTGAAAATCCTACTTTAATGTGGTCATAAAAGGTGGAGATGTTGGTACTGTACAGATACAGAAAGGGGAAAAATATATGCTTGAGCTGCTTGCTTGGAGAGGAGGGGACTCTGCAGGTGGGGGAATAACAGAAAATCCACTTACATGAATGCAATGAATGGAGGGCAGCCTGAGCTCGGGGGCAGCCAAGTGTATGTGGCCAGGCTTGTTTTTAATTCCATGTTAGAATGAGTGACTGCTCCTTGTGGGTTCCCAGAGCACTGCCAAGAAAGGGAAATCTATCAGTGCATTGTTTACACCATGCAGAGAAAACCCTGTCCCACAATTTAGCTGCTCTGACAGTTTGCATGTGAAAAATCTGAGTTTGGGCCATTATCCATAACCTCCCCTGCCCTCACAGAAGCCCAGGAAACAGACCTGCAACACAACATATCCTGACAGATCTAACTGCTCTCACTATGCTCAAGCTGTGTAAATGGGGATCCCTTCATCCCAGCACGCTGACACTGGGGAGATCAGAGGGCAACCACACTCCACAGGTATACAGGTGTAGAGACCATTGTGATTTCAGCTCACAGTGGGTGAGCCTATGTGTGATGCTACATCACTGTAGCAACACACTATGGCTACATAGCACCTGCGGGCAAGAACCGTGACACCACAGGTACATAGCCGTAGCAACACACTGCCTTATAGAGTGTTGCTATGGTGACATAGCAGGTAAAAATAACCTTGTGCCGCATGCACGGCGCAGTACGGGCTGTTACTGCACCATCATTTAGCACTTCCAAAAGGAAGTACTAAATGACAATGCAGTAAGAAAGGCACCAGAGGGACATGTGTAGATGCACCCAGTCAGCATAATCACTGAGCCATGCGATAGTGTCCTTAGTGGCCAAGTGCTATTCCTGTAGTCTGCTACAGGACAGCAAGCAGTTTGAAGCCAGGACACCCAGCCCCATCAATGCCACCTAGCAATGGAGAGGGCATACCCTTGGCAGTCCTCCCAGTCATGGCTGCTTATACTCAGCTGCAGGAGAGGGGAGAGTTACTCAGGTTGTCCTACAGCTGTGTGGATTCTTCTGCCTTTGCAGGCAGAGCAGGCCGCTTGCTGTGGAGTGTGGCTCCATCCAGACCATCCCACACAGCTGAGCTCCAAGTCTAGCTCTGTGGTCTCTGGCCTCCCAGCTGTCTTTGCCTTTATAGACTGATTCCTTCTCTAGATTTTATTCCACAAACCACCCTGGTGGAGGAGATGCTCCTAGCTCACCTGTAAGAACCGGGTATTATTAGGGGGGCTCTGCCAAGTGCCAAGTGCAGCAGTGGAGCCAAACATGCGAGCCTCCAACAGCAGGCCTCGGTACTCCGGCCCCAAAACCTGCACTGGGGACAGGAAACATCTGCTGCATGTTAGTTGTTCAGAGGGATGCTGCTTTCTCCAGTGTTAATTAGTTTTGAGCCCCCACTTAAATACACCAGCTCTGTCTGCAAACATAGCCCTGAGGTGCTGGTGTTGGTTTGGGACTTTGGAGCCCCTTGTTGAATCCCTACTTTGCAACTGATGTCCTGTATGGCTCTGGGCATGTCACTTCATCTCCCTGTGTCTCATCTTCCCATTCTGCAAGAGGGGATGATATCACTTCCCTAGCTCACAGGCAGACTGCAGATACTGTATTGGTTTCTTTACAGTGGTAACAGGAGCCCTTAAAATCCCTTGGAGAGAACTATTTAATTTAAGTGTAACCAGACTGCAGAGACAACTCTGCCTAGGTGTAACAGTAGGTGGGTTATAAGCAGGGAAAGGGTTCTCAGCTGGTTCTCCACTGGGTGCTAGTCCTGCGGCTTCTGAGCAGCTAGCCAAGACTTTCTCTCCTTTCCTGCCTTAAATTCCATGCCCTGTGGGAAGCATTGCTCTGAGGAGACAAGACCAAGTGTTGCAAGAGACCTGGAGGGAAGGGACTGGTATGAAAAGTGCAGGTGGGATGCAGCAGGACTGTTGTGGGGGGCAGAGGGAGTCAGAGAGAGAATGCTGGTTGTGAAGAAAGAGATGAGAGACTGAGGCAGGAGGGAAAGCAAGCATATGCTCTGCAGTACCCTAGACAAGCAACTCCACATAGACTTGCAGGATGAGTATGGGGCAGATGTCTTCAGAGTCAGGACCCCTGGCTTCCACTCCCAGTCCTGCCACTGATTTCCATTGCCTCCGGTCCTCACCCAGCCACCAGCCTTTTCACAGAGAACCAGCAGGCATTAACAGCTTCCGATTACTGCTCGCTTGTACAGCTCTGCCAAGAGGTGACAACCCTGCATCAGTGTTTGATTCCTGAGCTGCCCGGTACCTGTTAAAGGTCCCTTCTGATTTGTATATGGACCTAATCCTACAAGAGGCTCTCCTCTAGACATCACCGATTCACCAGATTTTTTCACTAGATTGTCAACACGGCAATAGCAGAATGAGGCCTGCGCATGCTGAAACTGGCTGTTACATGGTGGCTCACTTGGTTTGCAATCCAGAGACGCTTTCCTTTTCTTCAAGCTTGCTTTGTGAGGCTTTCCCCCACACATCATTCTCAAGTTTGCTGCTTGTCGCCTGTTTTACTATGTTCTCAAAAGCATTCAACAAATAGAAATTCTCTAATTCAGGGAGAAAACTGAATGGGAGGGAGGCTAATAAAAGTCCCCTTGTCCTGTGACATAAAGCAGCATGTAAAAGGCAGGGAACTACAACCAAGTCACTGATCATAAGGCACTTCACAAATCCAGCTAAGAAGTCTGAACCACATTACCAGTAATCGGCCATCCGTTGGTGAAGGAGTGTGCCCACACCAGCAACTCATAGGGGGCAGGATGTGGCTGGGAGTGGACGCCCATGTGAATAGGCTTCATTGTCTTGCAGGCTGATGCTGGGGCTCCTGTTGGAAATGCAACACAGGGAAAAGCTGTGGTCCAAAAGATGAGAGCGCCGAGAAGCGAAGGAGTCCAGTGAGCCATGGCTGAGAGGGGTTGCCTCTCTCCTTTCACACAAAACTGAATCCTCTGAGAGTAGAAACACTTAAGGCAGGGGAAAGAGGAGGACGGCTCTGCTGAGTCACTTACCCATGACCGATTCATTTTCTGTCCTCGGCTCTGAATGTTCTTCACGCACATGCCTAATAAACACGGGCTGGGGTCAGTGGTTTCTAGCTATTAGGAATCTGAAGAAGGGATCTTTTGGGATAACTTAAAGTCATTTGCTTTCACTGCCTGCTTTAAGGCACATGTCTTGCCCCACCTCTTCACAGAAAGGTCTCCAAGCTTTGCTCTGTTGGAGCAGTTTCCCCGAGTCAGATTCTGGGGAGGTCGGGGCAGGGCCCAAAGGTAGAACTCAGCCCCTGCTTTTTAAGGGTTTTGTAAAGCACTGGTGACAAAGAATTTGTTCCTTCTTAATAAGTGGAACTGACTCAAACCTGTAAGACCTAACCTCCCCAGAAAGCTAGGATCTAATCCAGGGGTGGGCAAAATGTGGCCCACCAGACCATTCTATCCAGCCCCTGGGGCCCCTAAAAAATTTAGAAAATTAATATTTATCTGCCCCTGGTTGGGGGGCATGCAGCCCTTGATAGCTTGCCAAAACTCAGTAAGTGGCCCTCCACTCAAAATAATTGCCTGCCCCTGATCTAATCCAAACTTCACACTATTGGACGTTCTCTCCTGAGCATTGGTTGGGGAAGGTGAGGAGTTCCCTCAGCAGCACTGCTGCTGGGTTTGAAAATAAATTCAAACCTTAGCTCAAGTTCCTCTCTAGAAGAGGACCCATGCCGCCTTTGCTGCTTTTGTTTCCCAGCCTCTCACTCTTTCATGTGTTCTGGCTTTGCTCTCCTAACTCATCCGGTAGCTTTCCTATAAATGGCCACTGAAGCAGTTATAAGATGGAAATAATTCTCAGTCACTCTTAGCCTGGGCTGTATTCCGATCTTTATCAGCGTCTGAAGTGAGTTTCAGTCCACAAAATTGTATTACACATGCACACACATACACGCACACGTTAGGCTACAAAGTGCAGACCTACCCTGCTTTCAGATCTATGTTCTAGAGATGAAAGACCATGTATCTTCATTTCTAACCCCCCTGAGACACCTATTCTCCCTGCCAAGACTTCTGCGTCTTTGTCATGTTACTCTGTCATGGATACATGACACCAGAGCAAATTCACATTCTAGAGACAATCAGGGTTAATATTCTTTTCATAATATCGAGTCAAATGGCCTACATCTAAGTGCAAATGAACTGATTACAATCTGCCCATTTAGAGGCAGCAGTGTCTGTTGAGTTCTCGTGCACTGGCCAGACTCACTTACCGACCAAATTTGCTTTCCTGGCACTTGTCATTAGAAAAAATGCAAGTGCTCTGGTGAAAAGCAGATAGGAGGAGGTGGGAGTGTCTGGTTCTGTATGTGGAATCCCTGAATGTTATCAGCAGAGAAATTAAAGAGCGCTTTGACTTTCCTTTCAAATGGCCTGTACGGGAAATGCCAAGGCCGGTCAGGTCTTCTCTGTAGCCAGAAAAAAACAAGCAGGCATTTGTTCACCTTCCCGCTGAGCAATTTGCAGCACCTGTCATTTGGCTAGAGGAGGAGAGCATGCAGGAAGATGAAAGAGTTGCTGGGAGGAAAGGGAGTGTGGTGCAAGAGGAAGCCATGAAGTAAGGAAAGAGGAAAAGAGTTCTGGGTGTTTGTGGAGCAACAACGTTGCAAAACCGAGAGCCCAAAAAGAATCCACCGAGATAAGTGAGGCCTTGATCTGCTTTGCTCACCCTGGTGTGAGTCAGCCGGGAGTCTCCACTCACCCCCCTGGGGATCAGGCTCTTCCTGACACCTAGACACACTCCTCACCGTGGGAAAGCCCTGAAATGCTCAGTAACCCCAGGCCCCACTGAAGTAAATGGGACCCAAAGGTGCTCAGCGCCTCTGAAAGTCAGGTCCTTAATGCTTAAGACATGCTTGATAGGGAAACAGCCTGGTCCTCAGACGGTGTAACCACTCCTTCCTCTTGTATGGCTGTCTCTGTAGTGCGGCCACCTCAGCATTCGGGTTCATGTTGGTAGTCTGAAAAACACCATCTTGTAGTCGAAGCAGATGTACTGAGGTAGATGGAGCTCTCTTGGATTTAAGCTGACAAATATTGACCCTAATGAGATCCAAGATTTACATCTGATTTTCCTCGTGCCTAGCTGGACCCCCGAGCCCGTGTGCAGACAGGGCCTATTTCTGCTCCAGGCCTTAATACATAATCTGGGCTATTGCACACTGCGAGCTGTAGCATTTCTCTGAGGGCACACTGAGTCCCCACCATACGGACGCAGCCTGATACGATAGCTATTTGGGCGGCTTATGCAGATGACATGCTCTTTTCATTTTGTTGGCTTTGGTGCGAGACCGTGATAAACTCCTCATGCCTCCTGCCTCTGCCAGCCTTTGAAAGGACTGAAATAGCTTGGGAATCAATTAAAGACCACATCTGAATCTCCTATCATAAGCTGGTCAGCTACACCGCTGCAGGGCAAGGGAGACAGGAGACCTATCAGTGAGGGAACAGGGTGGAAGAAAAGGAGCATGAGGATCAAGGGTAGAAAACTAAGAGGAGTGGGGCACAGGGAACACAAGGTCAGGAATCCAAGTCCCCCAGGGCTGGTCCAGCACATCCCAGCTGAACTACACAGTAAAAGGCAAGACAGGGCCTTAATCCTCCAGAAAGTCGGTGACAGCTGTTTGGGGCCCAGGGACCCACTGGGATTGTGAGAAAGAACAGAAAGGAGCGTCTCCCCAGGGGGGATTGATTTGCACCCAGGATATTGGTGCCATGGGTGTTTTACCCCGAGAGGGACAATCCCACGTAGGCTAGTGTCTGCCTCCCAAGTGTTTACAAAGACCCCATTCGCCCCGATTCCTGCCCCAGCATCCTTCATCAGGAGAGAGTCCAAGTGTTCAACCTGATTAATTTTCTGTCCTTGGCTTTGAATGTTTTTTGTGCACATGCCCAACAAATAGGAGCTGGGGTCAATGGTTTCTAGCTATTAACCCAAATGAAAGACCCCGAGGGCCAAACACTAACCTGGACGGTGAAGCACCTAATGTACTCAGTGCCTCCAGCAGCACTCCCTTCCTCCTTGTCGAGAAGTGGGAGGGGACGGTCTTTTCCAGGACCCTGCTCTGCTTCATGAAACAGTGGGCTGTTAGAGTCAGAGATGTGGCTTGATGCCATGGTATAATTAGCATAGGCATTAATCCAGCCTGTCTGCACTTCCCTGGGCACTAGTCTCTCTAGTCTAAGTGGCAGCCAGGATGTGGGATATCTTTCCGAGGGGTTGGGAGCCAGTAATCCAAAGGCTGGGGCAGGAATCAGAGAATGGGACAGGTGTAGAGGGCAAGATAAATACAGGGACCCCAGAAGGAGCTGAAGTCCCAGCAGTACAGCTTGGAGCCGGGGGGCAGAGCAAGGCAGGGCAGGAAAGAAGAGAGGAGCCAGGAGGTAAGAGACTAGGGAGTAACGGCAGACGGTAGAGCAGGGCTGGCCAGCCTGCGACACTTGTTCCACAACCGGCACTGGCAGCCACTGTGGGCGGGAGGGAAGGAGACAGGGAGATGGGCAGGGAGTACAGAGCAGGGAGCAGAAAGCAGAGCAGCAGATCAAGTAGGGGAAGGGGAACAGAGTAGCACTCAGGGGGTGAAGGGCTATTTTGTGCCAAAAAGCTTGGCTCCCAGTGGTGCAGAGCTGGGCTCACATCCTGAGGCCTGGCTTTACGGTGCCAAGCAGGTCAGCAGGTACAGCTGGTCCCTCTCCGATCTGGGCGCATCTACACTGCGCGGTCATTTAGTACTTGCTTTAGCGACTTAGCGTCTTGTGCATGCGCACCTAGTGGGGCTCTTCTTACTGGCAGGCTTGGCACAAGCCTTTCACCCTAACAGGGCCTGTTACTGCAGAAAACAGAGGCTCATTTTCCCTCACCCGTGGAGCCTGCATTGACTACCAGGTGGGAGAAATGTCCTGTCACCCCTGTCTGGTGACTGCCAGGTCGTGCTTTTCCACGACGGAGTGTCTGCAGTTAGCAATGCACGAGCTGCACTTCTATAGAGGCAGAGAAAGGAATAAGCCAGAAGAAGGGGATGAAAAGTTCTGGCAAGGGCTGGACTTCAGGGGGTTGTTTCAGCCCAGCATAGGTATAGGCTAAGCTAAGGGTCAGCACTTGTTGGCAGAAAGGGCGGGCGAGGGCTTGTATATGGGATTGGGGACCTGTATTGCATTGAGGGGACCTGTATTGCATGCGTTGGTTTTCTGTCAAGTACATGATGACTGACACAATATCCATGTATGAAACAAGTGTAATATGTGCTTGATAGATAATACTAAGGGATGTTTGTATATACCGTGTATAGTCGAAGTGAAGGGCAATAGGATATCAATTACCATGTGTGTATTATGTCATTCTTTGAAATGTTATGTTGTACTACCTTCTGTGAGGCCTCTGTTGGGGTCATTTCTAGACTGTCTGCTATGGTCTGTTTTCTAATAAATTGATTAAAAAAAAACAAAAAAAATGTCTGGTGACTGCCAGGGATATACTAGACACCGGGAAGGACAAGGCTTGTCTTGTGGCAGCTGCCTGGCAGGCTCTTCCCAGTCCTGTCCCTCTCTTTGGGACCTATGTGGTCCACCCCTGAGCACTCGAGGCATTTTACAGCGTGTGCTGACCCAGCCCCTGGTGTATGGCTCTGTTTGTGCCTGCTTCCACGTTGCTTGTTCACATGTTTCCGGATCCTTTCCTCCTTCAGTGAGGACCCCCCTGTTCTAGCCGCTCCACCTGATCAATGTTTGGAGGGGGCTGAAATTCTCTTCCCTGCACCACTACCATTATTATTGTGTACTTGAGATTTACTGGCTGGGAGCCAGCTGGCGAGTGCTGGCCACCACCTCCAGAACGATGCCTCAGCATCAGGCTTTGGGAAATCAGGCTCACCTGGTTGGGTCTTCATTCTAGGTAACTCTTAGCAGGGTCATAGAAGGTAGGAGGGCAAAACCCAAGTCCATTGGTCCCTGTCTTCACTACAGCTACTGCTGTTGCTACCACAGGTAGAAATTAGAGGTCCCACTTCTGCTACAAACTTAGGTTAATTTAGCACAAGACATGTGGAATTGCCTGTCTGCGAGGAGCGATCGGTTTCTGCCCCTTACCAGGACTCTCAAATGTAATTTCCTAATGAAGAGCACTGGTTGTGGCTGCTCCACTCCCAGCTCATCCACACAGACAAACAAGCATCTTGGCAAAGCATTAAACACAGCAGCCTGGTGCAGAGAACAGCAAGTGCTGAGATGAATGAAATGAGGGCCAGGAGGTGAGGCTCCAGGGAAGGTGATACTGCAAACACAGCAGGGTTTAATTGCCTGCCCTCTGGTGTCTCTCCTTGATTTAATTTTCTTGTCTCTCAGACCTGAGCCTTCCCCAGGGTCCTGCATTCATCTTACTCGTGACTCCAGGGAACAGTCTCTTTCTCAGACCACAGGGGATGGTCTCTGTTTCCATGTGCTTTGTCTACTTGCTTCTAGAACCGTGCCTGAGTTCCTGTCTCCCTGCACGTCTGCCTGCTCACACTCTGGTTTTGGGCCTCACTGCTTTCTCTTTGCTTCTAGCACTTCCTTTGTGATGACAATGACACCTCCATCTGAAGAGCTGCATCCCAAGTATTCACATACACACCAGCAATATCTGCTGCGGTAGGAAAATGTTAATTCTATGCAGGTTTTCCCAGGCCTTTGGTAGTGGTGGCCTTAGGGTTGTTGGGGCCCTGGGCAAGAGAGTCACTTGGGGCTTAATTTTGAAAACATATAAGCAAGTTGGACATTTTCGATTTCAATTGTACTTTGCCCTATCCATGAAACTGCAATGACAGTATCTAAATACAATAGTGACAATACAAATATGCAGTGTAATTAATTTTTATTACAACTGGAGTGGAGAATATTACTTAATACATTTAATCAACACAACACTCTGAACGTAAGTCAAAACAAACCTATTTTATTGAGAGAGATATTATGAACAGAGGGCAGATTTTCACACCAAAATAAACTGGAGTCAATGGTCAATCCATTGCTCCTACACCTATGTTGATAATCAGTATTCATAAGTTGAAGAAAGAACAAAGTTTTTAATAAGTTGAAGAAAGAAAGGGTTTGTTAATGTTGAGCTATATTCTAGGTTCATTCTGGGTTTAAAATTTTGGGGCCCCCTAAAGCGTGGGGCCCTGGCCAGTCACCTGGTTTGCTCTCCCCTAAGGCCGCTACTGCTTTTGGGGCCAGGGAAATGCAGGGCATCAAAAAACCTTGCTACCTGTTGGGCATTATGTCAGTGACAGACGCAAGGTAACTACATTTTTCTTCTGTGTTACCTCGCAGGGGAGGAGGTATCATTTCAGTGTAGAGCGTTAAGAGTAAAGAAAATTCAAGTATGTTGTTTCTTTGGGGACTGAAGTGTCTATGCTCTCTCTCAACTCAAGCACAAGTACAGAAGTTCGGAGCGACAGAAGCCTGCTGTATCCTGCAGCATGTCTCCCTGCTAATGCTGTCCCTCTCCTCCCTAGGGGGACTCCTCTACAAGGAAAGGTGGTGCTTGGGATGCTTGGTGAGTGCTTGGTGCCGCGTAGCTCTAGAGGAAGTCTGTTCACTCCAAGGACCTCCATGCCAAGGGCCTACCCCAGCTCAGTGGGAGTTTTGCAAACATCTTCAGTGGGAGCAAGAGTGGGGCTTCCACACGTCACAGTGCACACCTGCACGCCCACGATGCAGGCACCGAAAAGCCAACCTCAGAGCAAACTTTGTTCTGGTTCTTTCCTTTTTGAAACACAATGGAATGCTTGGACATTGACTCTACTTTTCTATTGGCTGGTGTCACTGTTGCCTGGGTGACCGCTATGTGCAAACACTCTTTTAGGGAACTCTGTGAGGTAGCAGCCCTGGGAATCTGCAGCCTGAGGGAGAGAGCAGCTCCCAGCACTGAGGAAAGAACTCAAGTGCACTGAGACAGGTAGGACAGCCCCTGTGTGAATGCGGTGCCCAACAAACTGCACAGCACTTCATTGAAAGCTGCAACCTTTACAAATGCCCAGACGGAATCCGGACATGGAGCCGTCATATGAGACAGTGGCTCATAGATGTGGAAGTTGATATCTGATGCTATGCAAGAGAGAGACTGGTAGGCATGAGGACCCTGGCACCCTTTCAGCCAGGGACCTGACACAGACATGGCACAGCTGACACCACTTGCTGGGAATGCCCCAGCCCTCCCTCCCTGCCAGCCAAACCTTCCAAATTGCTCTTTGCATATTACAGCAGAAGACAGATTCCCCTTCTCCCCAAATGCAATAAAACAGTTAGATATGAGAACATAAGTGGCTTTCTAATGGTGGCAGGGAGTGTGTGTGTGGCAAGGTGGGGGGTGTTTCTAGGACTAGACCTGGCTGTGTACGGAAAACAAGAGATCAAAGAATGGTGTGGGATTGGCCGATTATAGCAGCCACTTTCTGGATCATCTGAAGGTCTGTTGTGATGGATGAGGGTTATAACGAGTCCAAATCTATCACAGTCTTGTGTACAAGACCGCTCTTAGTGAGTTTGAGTCTTTCTCTTTCTAATGCTCCAGATCATGGACATGGAAGAGGAAGATGAAGCCATCAGAGAGAAAGCACAGAGTTTAATCGAAACTGTCATCAGGGGCGTGAAAGAGCAACTTGAAGCTTTGCAAAAAAAAGAGAGAGGTATTCAAATACTGCATTTGCTGCCTAGGAAACCTTGCCCTGTCACAGGCACATCAGCTAGATTAACCGGCGGGTGGTCTGTTTTCAGAAGCTGATTACGTCATTGGAAACATTCAGTGGATCGCATGCAAGGACTTTACGGTGGAGAGGGGAAGGCAGCAGATCGAGGAGTACATATCTGTAAGTGTCAGAGCCAGTCAGTATTTGACTTAATTACCAGGG
>NW_005842316.1:332171-343755 GCF_000455745.1 Alligator sinensis
GACTGCACCCTCAGGGCCTGCTCTCAATAGTTCATGTATAATTTATTTCTGAAGCAACTGCTCTGGATAACAGAGACACCCCAAATGCAGACCCAGGGCCCTTGATCCCTGTGTCTGTGAAGCAGTTGATCCTTACAGTTTGTGCATTGGAGGGGTTTCAGCTTCTCAGCTTGACTCTCAGTTGTCACAGCCTAACAGCATACATGCTTGGAAAACCTGCTTCAGGCTGAAAGTTAGCTCATCTGGAGTCAGTTCTGTTTCCAGACAGCTCCCAAAGCCCTTCCAGAGCTTCTGAAGGGCTTCTTTTCCACCCTTTTCCCAACTTCAGTGCTCTACTCAATGGAACCCTTTCCTCTTGGCTCATGTGTCCTTTCTTGTTCCACTCCTGGGTGTCTTCCACATGCTGGTTGCTTCTACCAGCTAATCCCAAAGTCCTGGGGTTAGCAGTTTGGGGCTTAGAGATGTGCCCCAAACTCAGGTGTGAAATCCCACTGTTGCAGCTACTCTGCATTATGGACACCAAGTGTACAGCAAGGGTTTAGTAGTTTCCTTCAAACTGATTGCACCCAGATTATTTCAGTGTGTACTAGACAGCACCCACAAAGGGAGGTAGGGCACTGTAAATTCACAGCCTACTTCACTGCACACGAGTTTCTGTGGGCAGTCAGACCACTGCTATGACCAGCAGTTCTCAACATTTTGAGACTTGAGGCCCTGCTCAGAATCCATCAGCTCTCACTCCATTTTAGACTATGGAAAAATACCAGAGCAATCCTGCTGTTGCAAGGAACTCAGAAAGCCCACAACAGGGCTGGGTGGCTTTGACACTATGGATTCCTGTCTGAAATCTCTGGGTGTATCTTGTGAAATCACATATGGGTGTTTGCAAGCTGAACAGCGCTAATGTTATGCAGTGCCCTTAAAAGAATCTCGAGCCCCCACCAAGGTGTTGTGGTGTTCTCTGCTTGAGAACCAATCAAAAAAGGATGCAAGTCTGCCTGAAGCAAAGGGACCCACTGAACTAGTGTGGAAAGGTATACAGCTTTCTGCAGCCAGTGATTCCCCCTCGGAGTGCCATGGCTAGCATCACAGCTTTGTAGTATTGAAAATGAGCACTGTGCATGTTCTGTAACAGCGGAGGTCCCTCCCTCCCATTCCAATTCCCTTCTCCTGCCCGATCTGCTGCCTTAGAAGCGCTGCAGCACCAAGCCTGTACTTTGATCCACCATCCCTTAGTGTAGACATTGTTCTCTGTGCATGTAATTCTTCCCTGAACCTTGTTACCCTAACTGTCACAGTAACAGGTGGCAGAAGTTGTCAAGGGCACAAGAAACATTCCCTCTTCCTCTGGTCCAAATTGCCCTTTAACTTCCTTGTGCCTTCTCATTCATGATTTGCTTAACAGTGTTAAACAAAAGTGACTTGATCTCTTTTTAGCACTTCCCTTAAGTCAGCTGTCCCAGCGAGAGGGGATCTCTTACAGTGTGGTGTGTGTTCAGCAGACCTGGGAGTTCCATGAAAGCTGGCTTCACTGGTCAGATTTCCTCAAGGAAGAACAACTGAAGTACAGCCAGAGGTACCATTACCGGGTCCGTTGGAGCATCCCGACATGCAGGAAGCCCATCCCTCAAGCGACTGCATGCATCTACTTCATTGTAGAGATCTCCAACATTAAACCTCCTGTAAGTAACACTCAATCACCCTTTGAGAATGTAGCAGTAGAAATCTAATTTCCCTTGCTCTGTGGAATGAGAGAAAGCCATAGTTTAAATGATTACTCTGCAAGAGTTCACATTGGAAATTAGCTGCGCCATTCTGAACTTCACTATTTCAATGTCCTTTCCAGACAAGATTATGGCTTGAATCTCTCCCTCTGCTAATGACCTTTTGCTCCCCCTTACCCTCAGTCTTTGTGTCTGCTACTGATTTCTTCTAACTGATGTTATATTATCCACCCATATGCATTCTTTAACATGAGGGGGAGGAGATAATCACATGGCTGCAAATCCAAAGAAATAAAGTTTCCAGATATACATTTGACTCTTTTTTTAATGTCTGCCCTTTTGGTTAGGTCCAATCCAGAGTGTTTCCAGTTTCTGAAAGTTTTGCATTCAGTAACACAGTAGCAATGATCTACTCCAATGTCTGATTTGTAATCTCCATGGAGGGTTAGAACTGCAAGCAGACACTTATTCTAATGCCTATCAAATTATATAGCGGTAGATTGCTGTCCCGCTATGCAAAGCATTCCAAAATCGTGGAATTTTTTGGTTGAATTAAATCCCTACTTTGAAATTGTGCTATAGCAAATGTGAAAACTGTCCTTTCATCTATTGCAGAACTTGCCCATTGAGGTGTTCTTCATCTTGGAATCCAATAGGCTGATTCACAGGTATATTTTATTCTACAGGTTTTTTAAGCAATGAAACTATTTAAGATGTGCTTAGAACATGGCTGATTTCAGCTATCCTGATTGCATTAGAAACGGTATACTGGTGACGGCCGCTATCAGGAGTCAGTTAGTTTGCTAATTCTGTCTGGCTCAGTCTTAGCTCCAGCATTGGTTGGCTACTCTACATTATACCAGTTGGCAATAGTCCCACCAGGGCTATGCCCTTACTGTCCCTGCTCCCCCCCCAGACTGAGTGGTGATGATGGTGTGAAGTTATTCTGGTTGACCTGTATCTACTGACTACCCTCCCCGCCCTCCAAAGGGTTTCAGGCCCTTTTTATTCTCCCTGGCATGATGGGAGCAAAGTAGGGCTGAGAACCTGATCTCTTGTGTGTGTAGGCTGTGGTGTGAGCTGCTGCATTGGAGCACATTGCTGTAGCTTCCCCTTATCAGTCTCAATAGGGATTTTAAGAGCAGCATAATTCAGGACATTGCTTCCTAGGCAGCAGAAAAGGCTGCTGTTGACTAGCGCAACTCCTGAAAAACCCTTGTCCTTCTAACTTAAGGAAATTGGGGTAAAATCTTGTTAGTCACTTCTAGCCAGCCTAACTCGTGCTAATTAGCACTGATAGACTCCATGGCACAGCCACCTCCACCAGTCACATAGATTAATGCTGGCTTTATGAAAAGAAAGTTATGTGCTACCAAGACAAAAACCAACCTGCATTCAAAGGTCACTCATAGCTCCTGAACTTTGTCTTCACCTAATTGTGACCTTTGTTCTTAACACGTGTCCTACCTTTTCTGCCCTAGACCAGGACGGTGTCGCTTTCGGGAAAAGTGGCTCAAGGATATAATTGAAAGCAAAATGATCCTCATGGAGAGCATAACCTTCTAAACAAGTATATACTGCAGATTAAAAATCCACTCTTCCAGGATGCTCAAGGCTTGGCAGTGTTTTGTTAAAGACAGAACAGGCACACTATGAGAGTGTGTGTGTGTGACGGAGGAGGTGCTGGGGGGTGACAGGATGGACAGGGACCTTTTCTTCTCTAACAGTAGTTTATATCTTACACATGATTAATACATTCATAAGTGAAAAGGTGTTAACTTCAGGTGAAGCTGACAGTAATTACCTGAAGGCCCTGACCTTCCAACTGTCTCTGCCTGAAAGACCCTTGAACTCACACAGAGCTGCCTTGGCTTCAGTCACTGAGCTGAGGCCAGCCGAGCTGACAGGGAGGAAAACAGCTAGATTCAGTTGAATGTTTGATTAAACAAAGGTTACAAAACACCAGTGAAAGTGGTAATCGGATTTTTTGTAGGTGTTTATAGAAACATATAAAGTATTTCCACCACAAGCACACCAAACCCAGGGATTTAAAAAAAAAAGCCTCAGAAAAATGCTTTATTTAAAAAAAAATAAATTCAGGAAGCGTAAATTAAAGCATATAAAGAGAGTGCTATTCTCAAATACATGCCTGATGATGACTCAGTAAGGTTACACTGAATAAGCATTATCTGGAAAACGCGTTCCAACACAGATCTTAAAAGCAATGTAATATTGCTCAGACAAAGGAAGTCAAGGTCCCAGATTAAAGTAAAGTGAAGGGTTAGTTCTGGAATGTCTCCAAGAACCAAGAAATTCAGAATGGAAATAGGCATCTGCAGTTCCTGCCTCTGTATGTCCAGGGCTTCTACCAGCTCTATTATTACACTGAGATCAACGTACAGCATACCTCAAAAGGAGGCCAGCTAGTCAGCCCCCAGGCTTTTGTAGGTTCTAGGTCAGTAGTAACCCTCAACATTACTACTTTGACAGCATACAGTGATTGCAATAGAATTATCTGCAAGTAATGGAAGCCGATCCATATTTAATTACAAATTTCTATATACAAGTGTAGCTGTACAAACAATCCAAGTGTTTTGTTCTGAGAAAGATAAGTAAACGAAAGCAGATACTTAAAGAACCTGTGAGAAATATGTAATAAATCAATAAACTTAGCTCCTAAACAGAAGCTCAGGAATTCCCTAGGTTTTGCTACTACAAGTAGCCAGTTTATGATGGACAAGTCTACAGCCATTGGTCAAAATAAATGGGAAATGGCATTTATCCATATCACCAGCGGGTGACCCGTCCCTCCTGAGGCAGATGGTGCCAGTCTGCTGTGTCCGATTCACTCTCTAATACAGCACATTTCCATCACTATGATCACAAACCTTCCCTTTGTGCTGCTCGTTTTCATTACCCAAGATTCTGTACTGCCACTTATGGCAGTTCCCTGCAGCTGGGGAATGAACTGTTCAAGCAAACTATCCATGAGTAATTGTACTTCCTTGATACAAGCAATCTATTCCAGAGGGCCGGAAGGTCAGACAGAAGGCACTATACCACTGGACAACTCCTTGCAAATTGCAGGAGCAGGTTAGCTGCTGTGTACTGCAGTCAGTGCTGCCCACCCACAAGGATATCTATTTGTCTTCTTTGCCCTTAGTTTTTCTGTAGACCATTTCCCGGAAGCTCGCCAGGATCTTGTTCTCTCGCTTCCGCCTCTCCTCCTGGTTGAAAGATGCCAGAGCTCTCTTTTCATCCGCACTGTAGATCTGGTTCTCTTTACGCAGACGCACGGCCTCCATTCGCCGATGCCTGAGGACAAGAACATTGCATCTCTCATCTGCCACAGAACATTTCCCTACCACCTGGTGCAAAGCCAACATACCAACCTGTACTAAGCTGTCAGGAAGCCCCACGCTGACCCTCCCCCAAGGTCTAAACATCAGACGTACAATGATGCAACCTGCTCATTTTCAAGTGTAAGAAAATCAAGGGAGGAAGGGTTGCAAAGTATTTTCCCCTCTGGAAAAACCCCCCACACGTATCACTGACTTCTTGTAGGTCACCAGTGATACGTAACTAGATTTGCAGTGAGAGGGAATTTAACTTTCATGCTCGCACAGTGCTCACAAGCTGCAACTTTTCTTCTTCTTTCAACTGATTTGGGAGATGTTCCCTCTTAGTTTAGAATCCCATTCCCCACCCACTGCATGGCAAAAAAAAAAAAAAAAAAAGGCACAAGGCCTTGGTTTTCTCAAGCTACAGGCAACCTCACACATTGAGAAACCTACCTGCTACCGCTCATTACATAGCCAGAACTCTCGAATGATGCAATTTCTTCACTGGTCAAGCCAATTTCACCTCTTCGGGGGATGCGTTTTCCAGCCTTTACGTACTCTGCCATAGCTGCACCCTCACCAGGCAGCAAAGCATGGCCATAACTTAAAGACAGGAAAAGAATTTCATCAGTGCCAACTCAGGGAGAGCACAAGAGTTAAAAACAAAAAGAGTGCCCTTTTCTCTACACGCCATGACCAGTCCTCTCATTACTTTCCCAGTATTTCTTGCTTTCTGGTTTGTTTCTACATTATAGCAATTTCCCCTAATAAGAGCTACTTGGCTCACCAAATCTGATTTTAAGCCCGTCTGCATAGAAGGGGATAGAAATCTAAGTAATAGCAACAATAGGGAATGTGCTTTAATGGTAAGCCAGGATGCAGTCACCGCATTTCAGGGACTAGGAGAAAGAAAGATACTGGTACATAGTTACTCTGCCCTTCTGTTGCAACACAAGTAACAAATGTTAAATTTTGCAACAGAGTGTTTTTGCTGATACTGGAATAAAAGAATCAGCCCAGCTTTGAAATTAAAGTCTCTGTAAAAGCATTCCTTTGCCTCACAGCAGTGTTTACCATCTTGTAACAGTATACGACAGCTCAGTAACAACTAAAACAAGCCCAGGAAGACATTTTTTAGCATAGTGAAACCAGGTAAAAGGTGGAAAGGCAATTTTTGTGCTAATTTAGTTGACATGATCTGTTTGTGTAAGTTGCACACGATTGCTTACTTCAAAGGCCTGTCATCTTGTGAGGCATGCGATTTTGGAGCTTCTGGCCCAATCAAACTGTCAGCTTCTGTATTTTCTGCAATACACAAATAATGAGGAAGATTACAATTGGAACTCTTCATTTTTCTGAAAATACAGGACAAAAAAAATCATGTCAGTTACAGTGTCAATAATATATAGTGTCAAGATATAGTGTCAATATATGAGCCATGTCACTGAAAAGAATACCCAGGAGTTTTGAACTGAAGGAACCTACTTGATCTCTCAATCCAGAGATCTTCCCCTTGAAGCGCTTCATCCTCCGAATCTTCACTGCTGGAATCACTAGATTCCTTACGACTTCTCTTATTCTTCTTCTTCTTCGACTTTTTCCTATTACAAAGTTAGAGATGCTTAGTTGGTTAAAGCACTTTTCTGGTACACAGGAGACACTGGGCTCATATCCCAGCAGGGCCTGCTTTTAAAACTGGGCTCAAAGTGTAGAAATCAATGGCTCAATGTCTAGCTGGCAGCCAGTATCAAATAAGAGTGCCCCAGTGGTTGGTCTTGGGGCCGGTCTTGTTTAATATCTTCATCAATGACTTGGAAGATGGGATACACCCTCAGCACGTTTGCAGACACTATGCCTGGGGAAGTAGTAGATATGCTGGAGGGTAGGGCTAAGATTCAGAGAGACCTCAACAAATTGCAGAATTGGACCAAAAGAAATCTCATGAGGATCAATAAAGAGAAGCAAACAGTCCTGCACTTCGGGGAGAACAATCCCGTGCACCAGTACTGGCTGGGGGCTGACTGGCTAAGCAGCAGCTCTGCAGAAAATAACCTGGGGGTTACAGTGGACATTAAGCTAAATATGAGCCAACAGTATGCCCTTGTTGCCCAGAAGGCTAATGACATACTGGGCTGCATTAGTAGGAGTGCTGCCAGCAGATCAAGGAAAGTGATTATTTCCCTCTATTTGGCACTGGTGAGGCCACACCTGGAGTACCGTGTCCAGTTTTGGGCCCCCCATTATAGAAAGGATGTGGACAAATTGGAGAGAATCCAGCGGAGGGCAAAAAAATGGTGAGGGGGCTGGGGGTCATGACTTCTGAAGAAAGGCTGAGGGAACTGGGCTTATTTAGCCTGGAGAAGAGAAGCCTGAGGGGATCTAACAGCAGCCTTCAACTACCTGAAGGGGAGGGGGCTCGAAAGAGGATGGAGCTCGGAAGAGGACGGACTGTTCTTAGTGGTGGCAGATAACAGAACAACGAACAACGGTCTCAAGTTGCAGCAAGGGGAGTTGAGGTAAGATATTAGAAAAAAAACGTTCCCATTAGAAGGGTTGTAAAGCACAGGAACAGGCTACCCAGAGCAGTTACTGAATCTCCATCCTTGGAGGTTTTTAAAAGCCAACTAGAAAAAGCCTTGGCTGGGATGATCTACTTGGGGATGGTCCTGCTTTGAGCAGGGGGTTGGACTAAATGACCCGAGGTCCCTTCCGCGCCTAATTTTCTATGATTCTATGCTCCTTAACAGGCCTACTGGGGAGGCAGGAAAGGGCTAGAAGACCAGATTGAAGAAATCTGTTGTTGTTTTTTTAACACCAAGGGAATAAATCTGAATTCCCACTTTTTGGTATTTAACTGTTAAATAAGTCCCAGAACACCCTGATCCAACATGTGATATCACAAGTGACATAACCCCATTTTGGGGAGGCAGCTCTTCCAAGTCTGGATTAGGGTCCTTTGCTAACTAAGCTTCAGCATGTTTAAAGCTGAAACATGCACTTAGGCTGCTATTAATAAGAGAAACAGAGGTGGAAGCTTTGGTGCTGCCCCCTAAAGGAATCAAAACTGCAGCACTTTCAATAGAGATGTCCCTTACTTTCTGTGCTTCTTTTTCTTCTTCTTGGTTTTCTTTTTATCTTCATCTGAAAAAAGAAATCAGAAGATCATAAAGTACTGTATTAATATAATGTGTGCTGAGTCTTGGAAGAAATAAATTCCCCTCTACAAAGCTCAGTTAAGAGACTACAAGGTACACAGCACTGAGCAAATCTCCAAAGTGGCCAAGCACAGGATGAAAACAGAACTGCTCCCTGGATTCCCTCAGTGCACTGCACCTCAAAAGCACTTGGAGATCAGCACTAGGCACTAAAACAGGGAGTCACCTTCCTGGCTATTTACTGCAGTCACCTGACTGAAATAATTAGAGATGCACCAATATATTGGTCCATATTGCATTAGCACTGATAAAAGGAAAATTTACATTATTGGCAATTGGCTTTTTTTGGCCTGTTTAGCCGATAATGTCACTGAAAAATGTCGCATGCGTGTGCAGTTGCAGCTTGCACACAGCCAGGAATGCAGCCCGGCAGCTTGCAGAGCAGCATCTGGCTGGTAAGTCTGTGGGGTGTGGGGGGAAGAGGTATGGGGGAGGGGAGGACAAATTGAGGCCCCCATTGTGAGGTAGGGAGTGGGGTCGGGGCAGGCATGGCCCAACCGGGGTGGAAGGTGGTGTGGGATGGAGCCATGGGAGGTTTGTCTGAGGGGTGGCTCCCTGCTGCTGTGCACAACTCCAGGAGAGGCATGGGGACGTGCTACTGGATTTGTGCTTAGGGTGAGGGTGGACTGCCTGCTGCATGCTAGGGCCAGGGCGCAGGTGGGGTGGGTGGTAGCAGCACTACAGGGTAGGCTACAGCCACCCCAAAATTCACCGCAGCCAACCTCCCAGCACCACCCCAAGAGCAGCCCCAGCCCAACCCCTCTTTCCCCACCCCGCACCCCCTGGCCTGTGGCTTTGCCCTGCCCTGGCTAGGCAGCTCCTGCCCCTGCCCCAGCCGCATTCCCTCCTTCACCGTGGCAGCCTCAATCTGGCCCCTCCACATCCCTTCCCTCCCACAGATACCTTCCCCTGCACAGACTTACCAGCTGGACACTGCTCTTCAAGCTGCTGGGCTGTGCATTGGCTATCGGATCGGTATCGGCCAATAGGGCTGGTTAATAATCAGCCATTGGTATTGACCTAAAAAATCTTTATCAGGGCACCCCTAGAAATAATGCTTAAGAAGGTACATGCAGTATCACACAGTCTGCTCCAGTTTCTTCCTACCACACTTGACCTGAAAACTAATGGCCTACATTACAGCCAGGGTATCATTCCCTGATGGCCGAACCTCATGCATTGAAGCTGGAGCTACGATGCTTCTGCACTAGAAGACTGCTGTAATAAGTTGAAAGACTCTATATTACAGGTGTATTAAGGAAAGATTTGAGTGATCGCTTAGTGCAAAAACAGGCTTTTTCACGTGTAAGAGGCGGTAAGGAAATCAGAAGAGGAAGAGGGACAAGGAAAATGTTACACTTGATTCTTAAACAGAACACGAAGAAGTTAAAAGTTGAAAGCAGATATGGACACAATTACCAAAATCTCCTACAGGTTATTCTTCACAATGCGGATTAAGCAACTGAAACAAAATCTCTGGACATCAGGAAGATACCAAACAAAAAGCAGGCGTATTACTGACCATGACTGCAAACATACAGGAGAAGGTTTCAGATGATACACACCAAGAGAAGCTGTTTTCTTACCACTGGAGTTCAGCTCAGAGTCGGACTCGCTGTCACTGTCCTCAGAATGCTTTTTGCGTTTCCTTTTTGATGATTTTCTCTTCTTTTTCTTTTTCTTCTTCTTCTTCTTCTCTTCTGAAAGAGAGCGTTACAAACCAGATGAGCACAGTCTAGCTTCATAAATCCTTCTGGATCTTGGTATCATGCTTGCTTCCGAATCTACAAGAAGTCAATGAACTTCTCTGCAAATAACACCATCAGGCACTAGCCTGAGAAGTTCTATTAATGTGTAAACTATTTTGATAGTAAAAATTAAATACCTTCTGAGCTGGAATCCGAAGAGCTGCTTTTAGATTTTGCCTCCTCATCTTCCACTGGAGTATGCTCATCAGAACTGAGAAGAAACAAAGAGTTTAACTTATTATGATCTAAAGCAAAGATCATTTAATTATCCAAAAGCAAGCACATGACCAACTGTGTACAGATTCAGAGACTGAGTCAAAGTCAGTCATGAATTAAACCATTAAGCAGCCAATTTAAAATATACAAGTCACTTTCAGAAAACGCTACTAAAGAATCCTAATTTGACTGACAACATAAGAGAGTCTTCTCCAAGGGGTGTTTTGGGATTATATGAAATATCATGAACTGATCATATCAGTCTAGTGATTTTTTGATGTGTGTAACGGGACTTCCTTAAAAAAGCAAAACAAACAGAAAACCAAAGCGAGTAGAATTAGGGCAACTAAATACTTAAATGTTTTTAACTGACATAGTAAGTAAAGTTTTATTCTGGCCTGACATAAGATACACAATAGAAATTATAAATATACTGAAGTAATGAAATTATTAATAGCTTTATTTGGGGACACTACTACACACAAGGGTCCCAGAAAGAAAGGTGGGGGAGGCAACCACAAGACAATGTTACTTACTCTGGGTCAGGAACCTTTGGTGAAAGCCCCCAGATTTCAGGTGCTCCCAGTTCTCCAATTCTCTCTCTCTCATTTAGTCTCCTGTGAAGATCCACATCAGCATTAAACTCCCACGTACTATGCTTCCCAAGTGTACATTCAAAAGCGGAGTTGTTTGTATCTCTGCATACTAGCATTTCTAATCTCTCAGGCCAGACATGATGAGGGGACACCCTTTCTTCAATGGAAACACTTCACATTTTTTTTTTCTTCCACGGCCAAACACTACATCTAAGAACAGGACTCAACTGAATTTTGTTTTGCTCAGTTCTCAAAGGGGTCGGTCCGTCTTCAGTACAAAAACAGGCTGTTCTGTCTTGAAAAGCAAGGCAGACCTAGAAGGAGGCACATGCCCGTTTTTTTGTGCAGCCTAATAAAACAGGCGTTTTGGTCACACTACAACAGCTCCATTCAGGAATTTGGAGCAATCGTCCAAATGGGTCATTTCAGACACGCTATTTATTACAATGCAAAACAAATCCAGTGCAAAACAAATCGCAGAAGTGGCTTTATCACGCGCATAGGTCCCCAAGAAAGCTTTGCGCCTTGCGAAGACCAGGAGCGCGGCCCCGGGGAGGACAAGCCGAGGCTGGCTGCACGTTCGTGCGCTCGTCACCTCTGCGGGCTCCTCTCTGGCACGCGCTGCTCAAGGAAACCATTCCCTTGTCCCCCTGCCCCCGGGACACACGCTTTTCTGGGGTGACGTCCCAGGAGGGCTCCTGTGTGCAGCCTCCCTCCCTCCCCAGGGGCTCCCTTTTTAAGTGG
>NW_005842316.1:344399-348545 GCF_000455745.1 Alligator sinensis
TGGGCCCCCCCGCCTGTGTGAGGGAGTTTGGACCCCCAGGCTGGAGGCGCCGAGCAGGCTGGGCCCATGCTCCCGCTGGGCCCCAAGCCGCAGGGTCCGGCCCCTCCACTTAGCACCAGAGCTATGCCACGTTTGGTGTCAGGATTGTGCCCCCTGGTCAGGCTGCTATGGACTGGGGGCGCGGGGGGTTGCCCTCCTCTGCGGCCTGGGGTCTCCTGAGCGTGCGTTGGTGGCCCCGGGCCCCGCGGCAGGCTGGGGCGCCGCATCTCGTGTCGCGTCAGGGTTGGCGGTCGTCTCGGGTGCCGGGGTGAGTGGGATGGTTTGAAGACGGCTGGTCCCGTCTCGGGCGGGCGGTTGGACTAGGTGACCTCTGGAGGTCCCTTCCAGCCCCGCTTCCCTGTGCTGTCCATGATCCGCTCCAGCCTCTCGGAGCGGGGCCTCGCTTCACCGTGCCCCTCGTCGTGCCCTCGCGCCGCGTCCGATGTTGCAGCTGGGTGACACGTAGGCGCCCCCCAACCCCACGGTCACGACTGAAACGATTCCTTCTCCAAGCACGTTTCACGTGGAAACATTTCCGTTTGCTCCTATCTGCACCCCTAAAATCTTTTCAGTCCGCCAGCCCGGTCCTTGCACGTGACGAAGTTGGTTGTGCCTACAAAAGCTCGTGCTTGTCTGAAGCAGTTCACGCCGAAGGTGCCACCCCGCCTGACTTCAGCTGTGCACATAACCACCTCCGTGCAGCAGCACGTTGCACCGGACTCTCCCTAGGAGGCCAAGTCGGGCTGAGAATCAAAATGCTAATCTTTCAAGTTGCTCTTAAAATAAAAGCTGCCCGAGCGAGACCTTTTGTGTCAGCTGTACTCCGCTCCATGGGATCTGTGGAGCTGTCCACAACTAGAACGGGCCTCAGAATGAGGGAAAACAGCACTTTTCCAGTGGACAGCTCATGGCCCTGCAATTCCCTTTCCCAAAAAATCAGAATTACTTTGAATCTTCCTACTTGCACATGGGAGTGCAAGGTGCAGCAATTCTCCTTTCACTTCCCTTCAGTCACACCCCCACCAAAAAAAATGGTAATTTGCATGTTCCTATACACTGCAGACACACAGCTAGGCTGGTTATTAAGCACTTTTGGCTTTAAAAAATGAATTTACCGTATTTCCTATATTTGCCATTCAGAGAGCTGGATGGCTAAGGGGAGTTATTAGGCGCATGGAGCCTTTCATCTCCAGAGCAACTTTGAGCCAAACCCAGCTGATGTAACCAAAAATGGTTTCTATCTGATGTTTTTTTTCTGACTCCGTTTCTAAGGGAGGTATCAGCACTACAGAAATCCCACCATCACAAATAGCATTGACTAATAATATTGTTGGTGTTTGCAGGAAAAAAGTCAAGGCCAGACTGTAAGGGGAGTTGAATTAGCTTTAGTTTGATTATTGTGTGAATAACTGCTCATCAGTGTTTAATGGTTTGCAGAGGCTGATTTATATTGTTGATCCTAATGGGGCCTTTCCCAATCAGGGTGGAGACACGATGCAGGGAAGTGCTGTTGCAAATGGTGTAAACACTCCTGGAGTTACCAGAGGCTTTCAGCCAGTCGTATAGAACAGCAGCACTGAAACACAAAAACCACTGGCACAAAATTCCCTGAGGTTTTCATTAATCCATAGAAGCCCAGACTTAACAGTTAGATGGAAAACCACGGAAGGTGTGGGTATTCTTTTTAACTTTCTCTTTATTATTTTAATCCTTACAAAACAGCAGCATCATACACTCAGCATCAGTAATGTAGTCATAATTCAGAATGTCACAAATATCACATTTTAACAGTTCTTTGGCCTGTGGAGTTAGCGTTCTTTCATTTACAACATCAGGGAAGAAATCTTTATGGAAGCTGTTTTCTTCAGAAAAAACTCCATGTTTTTAAAGAAACATGTGTGGGGTAAGAGTCTTTGCTTTGTCCCAACATCTAGTAAACATCAGGTCTAAAGAATCACTTCATAATGGTACTCCTTACTGTAAGGAGTAAAAAATAGATTTTTACTCCTTACAGTAAAAATAGATTACATAGATCTAAATTAAGTAAGGCATAAATGCAACAGCTAGTTCATGGATGGAAAACTGTTCCAGTTTCCACACCCATTGTGCGTGTTATGGGCAGCATCTGGAAGTGGCAGGAAATCTAATCACAACGTATATTAAAATAGGTAAAAATATATTCTCATATAAGAATGACTTGTTCTAAGGGAGGGATCGCAGAGCTGCGCTGTGAGTGACAGTCTTGTGTTATCTGTCTTTATGAGGCTACGTGGGGCTAGCTCTGTCATTGCTGAAAGTATTGTCATGCCTCACGATCATTGCAACTCTGTGAGACCTCAGTTACCTAGTGCTCCTGGCTAGTCTCTAATAGAAGATAAAGATGCTTAGCTGGCCAACATTTGTAAAGCGTTTCAAAGCATTTTTACACAGATGAGGTATATAATCTTTATACTCTGTACATTAAAAGCTGGTAGGTCTGATCTTGTTCCCATTAATGTCAATAGAAAGCCACCCATAGACTTTTATTGAGTTGAATCATGGTTTGCAATCATAAAAAGTGGACTGTTAAGTAAAACACTGCAGTAGTGGGCATGAAGTAGGTGGCAGATGGAAATCAGTGCTTTACTGTCCACCAGTGTTTTCAGAATCAAAATATTTCCCTGGATACCATATTTGTATCCTGAGATGTGCTCCTGTCTAAGACTGCTGTCAGACTTGGATTATTACTAAGGGTTTTACCTCTGAAACGTCACTTGGTCCCAGCATGGGCATGGGGGTTTATTTCTGTCTCGTTACCTTATCACATTTTTTATATTCTTTTAAATTATAAATATTTATCACTACAATTTTTTCCTACCAATTTTCCTGACCCATCAAGCCTTGAAGGGAGCTCTTCATTCCCTAATAATTCTCCATTGAGTTCTTTTAGGAGAAAACAGCTCTTAAGATGGCTTCATTTGACACTTCCTGGGTGTGTCTACACAAGATGCTATGTCGCCGTAGCAACACGCTACATCACCATAGCAACACGGTATGGCGACATAGTGTCCGCAGACACAAACTGTGATGTTGCAGCTATGTTGCCGTAGCAACACGCTCCCTTGCTATAGCGCGTTGCTACAGCAACGTAGCGGCTAAAAATAACTGCGCACCGCCAGCACCGTACCGTATGGACTTTTCTTGCACTGTCATTTAATACTTCCAAAAGGAAGCACTAAATGGTGGGGCAGTAACAATGGCGCTGTAGGGGCACATGTAGATGTGCCGTCTTTTTATCACTATTGTAGGGGATTTTTTCCTTCTCTCTGAGAGAGCGTATAATTTGATTCTTTACATTTGCACTTTATAATGATAATTAGAAGCCCCCTCAAAAATGATTTTTTCTTGAAGCATTTATTTATTGATAAATTAACGGTTGCTTTTGCATCTTTATCTTCTTGCTTCCAAGATTACCTGAATCCCAGTTCTTTTCCATCAAACACCCCATATTGTGCAAGGCGCCCAATATACGTTTGTTTTTTAAATACAATATAAAGTTCTTCAAGCAATTCTTCGTATGTAAACTGCATCTTAAAATGCCTCCTCGATTTAACGAAAAATTAAAGAGTTACGGGCAAGGACGAAAGGGAGGACTTTCAGATTTGGGAAGGTGCAAACAGATGGCGAATGCAGGAGGTGCGGGGAGATGCTGACGCTCTTCCAGATGGCAAAGGCTTCAGAGAGAGCGACGCTCTCCCGACAACGGAAAGATTACGAAGAGGGTCAGACGAGTGGCGGCTGCTTCTGAGATGCAGCCTTCCCAATCTGCAGTTGGAGTAAAGCCTCCCGCCAGGAAGGGGCAGAGAAAGGGGGCTGTTTTGCAGCAGAGGCCTAGATGCCTGACACCAAAGGCCGGGAGCCCCGCACTGCTGGTTGGCGCATGGAAGACGGAGCCTGGGAGTCTCCAGTGGGAATCCGAAATCAGCACCGTCTCGTCTGCGCCTGGCCGCCAAGGCGTAGGCCTGAGAGGAGCGGGAGGGGTGGGCACCTCTTCAGAGGAGAAAACTGCAGGACAAGCAGATGGTGTCAGGCCTCGGCGCGGAGCAGCCGGCCCGGGCCCCTTCCCCT
>NW_005842316.1:349326-367732 GCF_000455745.1 Alligator sinensis
CGGGGCGCCGGTGCCCGGCCGCGCGTCGGACCGGTTCGCGGGCGCCGACTCTCGATCGTAAGGCTTTTAACGCCTGGAGCGCAGAGGGCTCGTGTGTCGGTGGGTTTGATGTTCCCCTCCCACGAATGGTCCCAGACAAGTTTCCCGTTCGCTGTCCTGTCGGATCGAGCACCCGCGACAGGTACTTGCACGCGCGCTCGCTCGCGCGGACGCGTCACGAGAACTGTTAGGCTCACGTTAAACGATAGCGGGGCTGTTTAACGCGAACAGCTTCAGCATTTAGGGCCGGTTTGAAAAGAGCCGAGGTGGGAACGTAGGGAAGCGCGTGCTGCAGCTGAAAGTCCTCGTGTGCTGACGTGTATACGTGTCGTCATCTTGTGTACTAACGTGGCTCTTTTTACTTTCCTTCCTGAAGGAATGGAGGGCAGAAAACTCATTTCTGCAACAGACACCCAGTATTCGGGCATGCTGCTGCAGTCGTTGAATGAACAACGCGGCCACGGACTTTTCTGTGACGTTACCGTCATTGTGGAAGACCGGAAGTTTCGAGCCCACAGAAATGTCCTTTCTGCCTCGAGCACGTATTTTCACCAGCTCTTCTCAGTGGCAGGGCAGGTGGTTGAACTGAGCTTTATCAGAGCAGAAATATTTGCAGAAATACTCAACTATATTTACAGCTCTAAGTTAAACCGCATTAGATCCGATCTACTTGATGAGTTGATTAAATCAGGGCAGTTATTAGGAATTAAGTTCATAGCTGATCTGGGTGTACCTCTGTCACAAGTTAAAAGCATATCGGGTAGTGTCAATGTTGGTACTGCAGAAAACTTACCTCCCGGCTCAGATCAAGAGGGTCTTGAAACACAAAAGTCTGTAGCGGCGCACAGGAATCATGATTTGATTGGCGGGATGCCTATCATAACAGAATCCTTTACCTTGCATGGCGAAGAATATGAGACTACAAAAATTACAGTGAGTGATTCAGATGACGAGGACGACGATGTTATCTTTTGCTCGGAGATTGTACCTGCAAAGGAACGTCCTTCAGAGACCAGCGCGGTGACCCAGAATCAGCCTTGCCCAAATCCTGCTGTGGTTCCTGACCAAAAGCCCTGTGGAAGCGGTGCCTCTCCCCCTCTAAATACTATCGCAAGCACTCAAGCGCTAACTTTGCCTGTCAGCCAGCTGACTCCAAACCAAACACAACCTAGCACTGAACCATTCGCGTCCTCGGCCCCAACGCATTTGACTCCTAATGTCATTTTGCTAAATCAGTCTCAACTCAATCCGTCCCCAAGCGTCAGTTCCTTGCATGTGCCTCCTACAATTAACTTGCTTGAGGACAGCCAGCAGCCATCAGTTAATGATTCTTTAACTGAAATGGAAACAACGGCCGTCGAGGAGGAGGAAGAGGAGGAGGATGTGGAAGATGATGACGATATCATTAGTTCGTCTGGCTCAGTCAGTAGCAGCTCTTTGGTTCAGCAGTCTTCTCCCCCAAAAGCTGCTGCATTGGAAGGATCGGGTGTACAGAAAAAACAAGTTGTTTCATTTGCAGAAGAGCCATCTTCCAACTCTGGAGAGTTCAAAATAAAAATCTCAGATGTTCTTACTGAAAACAACAAGGATGCCCCTGCAGGGATAGCACCAAAACCTGTGATGGAAGGTCAGAAGATCATTACTTTAGACACGGCTACTGAAATAGAAGGCTTATCCACAGGTTGCAAGGTGTATGCAAATATTGGCGAGGATACATACGACATAGTCATTCCTGTAAAAGATGATCCTGAGGAAGGGGAAGCCAAGCTTGATGAGATGCCGAGAACATCTGCGGATGATCCCGCAAACAGAAAGCGCATGAAGGTAAAGCATGATGATCACTATGAGCTCATAGTGGATGGAAGGGTTTACTACATTTGCATTGTATGCAAGAGATCCTATGTCTGCCTGACGAGTTTGCGGAGACACTTTAACGTTCATTCCTGGGAGAAGAAATATCCATGTCGATACTGTGAGAAAGTTTTCCCACTTGCAGAATACCGCACAAAGCATGAGATTCACCACACTGGTGAGCGAAGGTACCAGTGCTTGACATGTGGTAAATCTTTCATCAACTATCAGGTTATGGCTTCCCACATGAGATCGGTTCACAGTCAAGATCCTTCTGGAGATGCCAAGCTTTATCGTTTACATCCATGCAGGTCATTGCAGATCAGACAGTATGCATACATTAGTGATCGTACAAGTAGTATACCCGTAATAAATGAGGATGGAATTGTTTATCATGTCGACACGGGAAAGGATGGTGCTGAAGGAACAACCTCTACTCCTCCAGCCAAGCAAATGACCTGGGATGATATTTTCATTCCGCAGGCAAATGATGCGATTTTTAAACAAAATCCCGCGGAGGGTAGTACTGAGTTTGAGTTTATAATACCAGAATCTTACTGAAATGTTCTAAATTATGCAAAAAGCTTCAGTACAGAAAGAGTGCAACTGTTTTTAAATTAACTGCTAAAAATATTGAAAAAAAATTGTTCAAGTGAAAAAGGTGACCTGTTGTACCAAGTCATCAAAAGGTAGTACTTAGATGGATTATTTGTAGCTGCAAAATGGTTTGTAGAAGCAATTTGTCCAAAAGTTTACTTGAATACAGAATAAGACATTTCTGAGGAGCTGTCAATGTTTTTCCTAGTTCATTACTTTTGATCACAAAATGGAAATTTATAGCTTGAGGAGGTACAGTTCCTTTAAAAGGATTACAAATACTCTTATTTGTTTTCTGAAATAACGGGGTATTTACTGTACCGATGTTTAATGTAAACCTTTTCTTTCATGTTAGCACTTTAATGCTGAATTTTGTTTAGACATTAACACCAAGACCATAATAAGATTTTCAGCATAATCTTTTGGATATGGCATAGTTTAAAAAACAAAACAAAAAAACCCTCCCACCACTCGTATATTGACTCTGTGAATAGTGTATTACTGCAGGGGTCCAAAATAGCTGATCCACTAGTTTGGAGACCAGTATGTCTTCAAACCAGCATCTTAGTTTTGTTTTTCAGGTCTGTAGGAAGCAGTTACCTTCAGAAAAATGTTCAGACTGATTAAAAAAAAATGCCCAGTTTGGGCTAAACCAAGTAAGCTTTATTTATATTTGGCAATACAGTAAGCAGAGTATTCAGTGGCTGGACCATTATATTTTATTCTTTTTGCAATGGAGAAAAAAATTCAAAAGACAATATCGGGGGTGGGGGGCATTTAAGAAGAAGATAAAGAAGGCTTGTGCAGCATGTTCTTCAAACCGGGAAGAGTAATGTCAGGCCTTTTTACTACTGAAGAATAAGCAGGTAGTTTGGAATAAGTTGCTGCTTTTCTGTTTTGTTCATTACAGAGAAAGGTTTGGATTAAATATTAAAATAATGTTTATAATACTCTTCCTAGCTGAAGGCTGCAGATTATACTTCCCAAAAAGAGAAATTATGTAAATGATGCCTCATCTCGATAGCTGAGATTTAGAGACTGGCGTAGCTAGATTTAAGCAAAGCAGAAAAGTTGTGATTTTTTTTTTTTTAAATCCAGCAGGAAGGGATACAGTCAAGAGGACTGAAACCACAATCAAGTTTTTTGAAAAAAAAACACACATAGAAACGCAGTAAAATCTTTGTATAATTTCCTTGGCAGAGGCATATTGATGTTTCATTTTCACTTTTAAGTTTATAATGCCTTTTCCCCCCCTTGCAATTGGTACATATTTAGGCACTTAGAAAATAGTTAGTAAAAGTCCAACTTGAACAAGGAATGTTAGATCCGAAAGAAAGCTGATCAGCACAGTCATAGTCTAGCATTTCTGATCTAGTGACTTGTCGAGTCTTTGTAAATGGTAATATGAAAATTACACAGAGGTTTTATAGATGACTGAAAAGGATTGTTGTGCATAGTATTAGTTAGTTATCAGTAATCTTGCATTACATTTCTTACCTAAACTGCAGTTAAGGATTTTTCTTCTCATTTTCATGTTTTTAAGAAAAATACTTCCATGTTCAGACCAACATTTCCTTATCTTATGACCTTCAACCTTAAATTTCCATATATCTGTAATTTTTAACAGACAGATGAATTCTGTTTCAAGGTAAAAGGTTTAACTGTAACTTAAGCTATAATTAAAGGGTACCATAAATCAGTGTTTGTAATAACGGGAAGCAAAAAAAGAGAATTTGTTTACCTTTTTAAGTGAAATACTTGGCCCTTCTGTTTTCTAGGCTGAGCGTATAATGTTGTAGGAATGTTGAAAATCGTATTGTAAACTAAGCATTTTAAAATTGGGATTTAAAATTCAGTTCAAAACTTTGTGCATTTGCAAAATCACAGAATAGTTTGATTTTCGTGTAGATGTTGGTAAACTGCCCTTTGGACAGAAGGGACGTGTTTTTAAATGTTATAGGTTGGATGTTGTTGGAGATGGTATTTCAGCAGTTAAACAGAATCCTCTGACTTATCTAACTGTATGCCACATACAAATTTTGTAGTCCTTTGTCGTAAGAAATAAGGGTATTTTTTTTAACAACATCATGAGACATCTGGAATTATACATACCTTGCAAGATATACATTCAGTAATAATGGAAAATAACAGCTTCAATATTTGCTGCTGAAAAGTTTTTTAATTCTTAAATTTAACTGTGCCTACTACAGGTGTCTTTAGAGGAAAACTGGAAAAATAGGGGTTAAAAGTTGTATTTTTGCTAGAAGACTCGTGTTTGCATGTGTCTCAGGGTCTTCAGTTTTCCTTGGAAGTGATTTTTAATATCCAAAGTCCAGAGGTCATGTAAAATACACTTTTTAATTTCACTTCCAGTATTTATTGGGTTGGAAACATGCTAGACCCCTTCTTTTGACTTTCCGTGGGGCCATAAGCTTTTATATTTAGATTTCTGGCTATTGCACTATAGGACTTTTTTTAAACCTTAGCTTCCAGTTTTACTTCATTCAAAACCTCCAGTAAACATCAAAGAATTGGTTCTCAGCAGAAAATTGGATTTACACTGACTGGTTGAATCTGAAAATGCCTGTAAATAACTAGAATTATAACACTGAGCAGAGATCCTGTAGTAAACTAGATCATTTTCAAAATCATGTATAAAAACACCTGATCTGCTGCAAGATGTAACAACAGTGGCTGAGTCCTTGCTGTATGGTTCCTATGGGAATTTTTACCACAGCATTCCACTATATGAATAAAACAAATGTGGAAATAACAAAATTCATAGATTGCTTATTTATTTTGTACTGTTAAGGCATGCAGCTTATAAAAAGATGCAAAAGCTGACAACTGTACACATTGAACATTGGGTTCTCCAGCTGTTACCTAACTCCTCTGTGTGAAGCATTGTTCATTTTTTTTTACCAATGCTGTAGTGTATATACTTGTACAGCCTTTTCCTTGGCATACTTTTTAAAGTTGTGTTCTACTTTTCATTAACCAATACTTGATATTAGTTCTTAGAGCTTTCTATGGCAAAAATAAAAGGTTTTAATTCTAGAGATGTGTAGAATGGTTCTTTTCAAGGACAGCCACCACTGTGCAGTTTAACACACTTTGGATCCCCTTGTACTCCTACAACCTTTTAACAGTAGCAGCAGGTGCTCACAACTTTTTGGAGCTTAAGTCTTCAATAAGTGAAGTAGCTGAATGTTTTACATTCAGTTTTGTCGCAAGACAGCTGCACAGTCATAATGTATGTTGACCTGTTCTGCATTTTACTTACAACTTACTTCTGCTGGTGTAGAACTTAATATTCTGTTGTATTCGGCTGACACTGCAGCTGACTCGTGGGCGGTGAGTTCATAGTCCTAACTAGCCCGCACTGGTTCTGGTTTGGAGCGTTTAGATCTGTATTTAACCATGATGTTACACTGAACTACTGGTTATTTAGTTGACTCCTGTTTATGGAAGAAAATCCTCAGTTTTGCAGCCCTTTCAGTAATACTTGTGCGAGGAGACCCACTAAACTCGAGGTTATTATTTTGCATGGGTAAGTGCTACTTGGCATAGTAGACATTTGTTCTCTTGGGAAAGAATTTGACGAGAACTTCAACTAATGCAAAACCTCTCAGAAGTAGTCAGGGTTGAAAACAGCAGAAGCATCAGATTTCTTTCCTTTTTTGTGCCCTTGTGACAAGGTATTTAGCAGAACGTGCGGATTCGTTAGACTCTGACAGGCCGAGCAATAGATAAACATCTTAGTGGCACAAGGCTTGAACCTGCTGCTGTTGAGAATAGTGGGAAACCTGCCATAGACAGCAGAGGCAGAATTAGGCCCAGCAGAATGCACGGACTATTACAAATAAAGGGGATGCTGTCTGGATCAGATCATTCATTTTTGTGTTAAATAAAAAGCTGCAGAAATTAAATCTGGCTGATTGGAGTATGCAGGGCCTTGCTTATAGCGTAGCACTTGCCAGAGAGCTCATGCTGAATGTGTGAAAAAGGACTGCAGTTAGTGGAACAACAATGTGGAGGATTCCTTTGTCCGTTTAATGTATGTTACAAAATAATGTCTCGGTGCGCGCATTTACACGAGATGCTGCATTGCCATAGCAACATGCTACGGCGACATAGTGTCGGCAGGCACAAACTGCCACTGCAGCTACGTCGCCGTACCAGTGCGCTCCCTGGCTATAGCACGTTGCTATGGTGACATAGTGGTTAAAAATAACCGTGCGTCGCCAGCACGGCACAGTACGGGCTGTGACTGCGCCGTCATTTAGTACTGCCTTTTGGGAGTACTAAATGGCAGTACAGTAACTGGCGCTGTAGGGGCACGTGTAGACGTGCCCAGTGGGACTCTGGGTGTAAACACTGGGCGTTACAATAGCAAATGGTGCTTTGGCTTTTTTATATGTATTATTTCCAAGTTGACACAAATATTTCCATGTAACACTGGTAAACTGATACTGGGGAACCTTGCCAAAAAGGAAAAAGCAACTCTGTAAACGTTTACAAAATTCACACCGTTTATTTTGGTAAAGTAATAAAAGGTACATATGAGTTATGTCATCTTTACATTCTCATAAGAAATGATGGATACAGTGCATAATACTGCATTTACATTAAATGCTTATACTTTTGCTGACGCAGAAAGAAAACGGGTATTTAAAGCAGAATATCCCAGCGATACCTGAAAATGGAGTTGTCCTTTCATAGTGAATTTAAAGCAGCAATGCAGCTTTTCCTTAAATATTCCTGCACATAATAATTGAAAGATCAGAGGTTCAAGGAAAAGAAAGCCTGGGACGTTTCCTAGGTTTAGTCCTGCTGTCAAAGATAAGACAATTGCTTCCCAAAGATCCTTGTCTGGTAACTGAAGAATTATGCTCTCTGCTGGCTCTGTAATGTGCCTTAGATCTATCCTCTATCATCCCGTTCCTTTTAGCTTTAGTTAGTAGACAGGCACAAAGGATATGCTTTATCTTAGCCAGTTAGAGAGGGGATAGGAACAGTTGCTTTTATTTCAAAGCTCTAGTAGCAAAAGGCTATTGTTTTAAACACTCGGGTAATGTAGCCTTCCAACTTTATTTCTTACCCTCAAGGAGTTGTACCAGGAGTGTCACTGCCTATTTCTCCATTGCACACATTCTCTTTACAAGATGTGATTGGCTGAAACAGGTGCCAGGCTAATTTAAAACTGAAGGAGTATTAGTATGTTAAATTTATTTCTGGACTCCAAACCTGTGGAAGCTGCACTTGAAACAATCCACTTCTATAGCAAAGGTTACTTGCAGATTTTCTGTGCTTGCTGCTGCTTTAAATTCAGTGAGCATCCTGGATATATTACTCCTTTCCCACCCCCTTGGTTTGTGAAAATGGAATATCTTGTTATTGGAGAGAAGTTCTCAGCTGGGCTCGGATAAAAAGTTTAATCTCTTTTTAGCTTATGAGACTAGATTGACTTGTATACAACAGTGGAATGATCAGGTTAAAAACTGCCTTAAATGCTTTGCAAATGTGTAGGATTAAAACAGCATTTTAAAGTGTGATTGTACTCCAGAAAGTGACAGGAAGGAGGGTCACCTTTATCCTTTCTGTCTAACGCAGATTCAGATTTGGTTAGGCCATGGGTAGGAGGCAGCTCTCATCTGAAAGCCAACTATTCTCCCTAGCTTGCGTAACAATTTTCAAACTCTGCCAGCTAAATTTTGCTGACCAGTACATTTTGTCTGCAGCGCTGCTGCTGTTATACAGGTGCCAGTGAGGGCAATATTTAGCCTCCTTGTTAATGCTCTGATGGAGGCAGCAAGAGCTTCCAGCCTTCAGAAATAAAGAGTTTAAAAGAAATGTGGCTTGCTTATAGTTGTACCCGACATAAGCAGAGATGAGGTGATGTGCCAGCTGGGTAACTCTGAACTGAAAGTTGCCATTTGAAGTCACTTCCTGGAGTAAGACCATGCTGTCAGGAGCACTGTGCCACATAACAAAGCTGATCCTTTTTTGTTATGCAGGAGGCATGCAAAATCTGCTTGGAATCTAGATCAATCAGCACAATCATCATTTGAAGACAAGATGAAAGTCACTACAACAACTGCAAATTCTTATCAACTTCATACTAAGATTTTTTTTTTTTTAACATTACATAATGTAGAATTGTATCCATATGAGACTTAACACCTGGAGAGCAATAGTGGAAAGCAATACCCGGCAGCCTGTAATACAGCCACAAATACAGGCTTTGTTCAGGGAGCTGACTCAATCCATTTAAAAAAGTTAAAAGTACGCTCTAAAAAAAATTCCAACCAAAAAGACAAAATAATGTGAGTTTGCTGCGCTGTGTTTCAGTGACTTGCGGATGAGTTTCTGATCCTTTCTATGGCAGAACAGGGAAAATTGCACTTTTCCATTTAGGAGGTATCAGCAGTTGGGTTGTAGATGCATAACTACCCAAACTGCCTAGCTTTAACATCATTCATAGCAGGATCAGAGAGACTAACAACACTTTGTTCAGTATCCTACTGCCTGGCTTCAGAAGCATTTTGAAATAAGCCAGCCTGCCTAGAATGGCTCTAAAAGGCAAGGTCCCAATTTAAGGACTACAGTGCAGCAGATGCTGCAGATTTTTTTTTCCCCATTTGTTTTAGTGTTTTGAGTTAAACTCTCATGCTGTTCTTTGGCTTTTCCCTCGATATGGATGTAGCCTGTAACCAGTAAAAGATGTGCACTGTGACCTACAGCTCAGCAATCTCTCACCTGCAGGAAGCCAAGCAATTATCAAGTGGAGCTGTTTGCAAGCACCTTCACTTTTAGAACAGAAAAGGGGCCAGGGCAACTGTTGCTTCTGGCTAGCTCTACTCCATCCTGGCTCAGTGGAGTATGGCAGACTAGGGTCAATAGTTCAAACCAGGTGGTATGTCCTTATTAAAAATCAATGGCTTTGAAACAGAGGCCTCCATTTAAGTCACCTGTGATTCACTGACACTAGTAAGCATCAGTGTCATAAATCCTTGCCTATCAGACCCATTTGTGAAACCTCAAAAAAATAAGCCTTGCAAGAAGAAACAGGATAAAGAAACTTGATATTTGAAATTATCTTCTGTACTAGATCCCCCACCACCCCCAATAAATATAAAATGTTCACAATTATTTCAAGGGGAAGATTTCTTTTATGGTGTATAAGGTGGTGGCTTTTCAAAAGGTGGAAAGTACGGAGGAGAATAGCGAGGAGGAGCATTGGAAGACCACATGTAGCTTGGAGATGGTGACATCGATTGGGGGTCATCTGAAAGCCCAGAAGGAGTGGAGGCTGGAAACACGCTGGAATGCTGCAGAGCAAAGACAAGACTACTTCTGTCAGTCTCAGTCTTGCAATTACGGACCCACAAGCATTTCTTAAATGTCTGGTACTTAAAGACAGTGACAACGACCTCAAACTCATTTCCTTTACCAAATGGTATGATGAGTCTAATTTTAGGACTCAGTTCTGGAAATGCTTCTGCATATGCTTATCTTTATTCAAATGACTCCTCCCATTGATGTCAATTTAAGTACATGAATACCATGGTGCAAGATAAGTCTTAGCATGTTAAGCACTGAAAAAGTGCTACGTCTAATTTTCTTTTCCTGATTTCTGCCATTTATTTGCTGCATCTTACTGAGCTCACCTGGTTTTGGTGAAGTTGGAAACAGTGCCAAGGAGTTTATGTATGGGGTTCTTGGCTTTTTTATTAAGTGGCCAGGGGGTGGAAATGGGGCGGACAACTCTGTCACGTGACATGACATTTGCACATCTGTCCTAAGTTACCAGATGGCAGCCTTTGAAATTGAAGCTCATCTGAGTTCCTCCTGTTTTGACAAGGGTGTTTTCTTAGTCTAAAAACCACAACTGGCACATGGCCAAAATCAAATTCTGCTTCTGTGCACATGTAAATAGTAGCAACAACAACAACAAAGAGCTCAATGCTGCCAGTTACACAGTTGTGATGTTAGAAAAAAGTTAAATGTATAGCAGACTGCCTGTAAAGTAAAACCCCAAAAGTTATCGGTGGCATCAAGGCACTATAAAGGCAGCTGCAATACCTCATTCCTTTACTCCTGCGCTTCCATGAACTCTCATTTCCTAAGCTGACCTGTGCAGTAAGATGCATCCCAAAGACCCACTTCTAAGGTGATACCTGTAAAGGACTGGGTTTGGCATCGTAACACAATTACTAGGACATAATGAGTTACTGCTCTAACTTCCCTGTTGTTTGTCTGTTATAACGTGAGCATCTGGGGCAGGACTGTGCTACCTTGTATGCCTGGAAAGTACCCAGTATACTGTAGGCACTGCCAAAGACATAATAACGGTGAGGCTGCTTGTCATAGCAAAGGCTGCACTGTCTTGCAAAGGAAATTACTGTGAGAGCGTGCCAACTCGCTGAGATGGAGCTGCACATTACAGTGAGGTGGGGGACGATGGGAAGTGAAGGTAGGATTTAGCACTGCCAGGGAGATCTCCATGCGGGGGGGGTTATTTTCGTTGCTGTAGCAGCCCTCCAGGACCAAGACATTTGTTTCATGATGTCTCATTTTCCCAATATATGTTCCAGTTTATCATACAGGAATCTCAAGCAAGCTCAGATGCCCTGGGAGTCTATTCCTTATCACGTTTTGATGGCACAATGGCTTTCCCCTTTGGCCAAGTTTCAGCTGGTGGAACGCCCCAAACGTGGAGCTCTCTGGAGTGACTTTGCTGCAGCAGGCGTTGCTGTGACAGGGCTGGAGAACACAGCTCCAGCTTGTGAGCATTACAAAGCATCTGTGCTGCTGCCTAGCAACAGCCACGAGCCTTTGAGGAGACCTGGCTTTGTTGCAGCTGCAGAGCAGGCTTGACTTGTTTTGGCTCCAGACAGCAGTCTGATGTTGTTAATGAACCGGGCCACTGAAAAGGCTGCGCTTTCGCAAGGGTGGAATCAAAGGCAATAAAGAGGCGGAACAGGCCACTGCTGGGATGAAATGAACCACTTGTCTGGTCTGTGTGGTGGTGTCAGCTCTTGGCCTGGCTCGCTATCTGCAGCAGTCAAAATGCCATAGGAATGAAATTTCTCTCACTGATCGATCTCTGCCCCCAGCCTTCCCTGTGTGCCAAGGGACTGGATCGTGGACAGCAAGGGCTGCTGTTTTAATGAGAGCTCTTTCTTGCTTCCATTCCTGTCTGCACATCCTACCTTTGCCCTTGAAAATGGCTTGTCAAGAGGGCTGGAGCGTCGTTGACCAGGGAAATGCACCTGGCTCCAACTTGGCAGGAAACCACCCCAGACCAACACCAAGCGGAGCATACGACAAGGTGATAAGGAGCCAGCTCAGCTGCTGTAGCATGCCCAGTGCTGGACATCCCACTTCCCTGCTCCACTATGAACACGGGGGTTCTTGGTTTTCTGGGACAGATGAACAGAACAACCGTCCAGAGCTATGTGGCAAGATTTGCTCTGCCAAAGATGCATCCCCTTCACAAGAGATTTTGGAGGAGAGGCCTGTTCCATTTACATGGAAGAAGATGCAGAGAAATGCTATGGGGCACTGAGGCTGCTGTCATGGGGTGAGGATGACTTGCACGGAAGGAGAGGCCTGAGCCATTTGACACCTGAGAGAACACCGACTCGTGGGAGTCAGCAGGATTGCGAACCCAAGAGTGCACGCATCACTGCTGAAATGAAGCACGGGGTATGCCCACATGGCACCAGAAGCAGTCCAGTTTTACCCCTGCTAACTAGAAGCAAGGTGACAGAGCCTGTGCTGAGCTCTGTGCTCCAGTGGCCAGACTGCTCTGGTATCCAGCCCCACTCATTGCTGCCTCCTTAGCACCGCAGTCACTCCTGTGACCGTCCCAGGCCCCCAGCACTCCGGGCTCTCACCTTGTGCTTACAGCAGTTCAGCGCCTCAGGGGGTTCTTCTCAGCTGTGTGTGTTTGGGTAAACATCTGGGAAGAAATTATTCCCAGGTGAGCATCTTTATACTCACCTTGAATAAGGAACTGAATAAGCTGAATAAGGAACTGATGGACCTCATTAAGCTCAAAAGAGTAGCCTACCCCAGCTGGAAAACAGGAAATGTTATCAAAGAGGATTGCTCTGCACTCACCCGCACCTGCAGAGAGCGGTCGAGAAAAGCCAAGGCACAAACCGAATTATGCTATGGGGATCAAGGACAACAAAAAGTCCTTTAGATATGTGGGAAGTAGGAAAAAGAATAGGGACAGTATTGGGCCCCTGAGAGATTCAACGGGGCAACTGACACCACATGTCCAAGGAAGGGCCAATCTCCTAAATGACTTTTTCGCATCAGTTTTTCACCCTCCCACAAGGATCACGCTGCCAGGAATGGCACAAACCAATCTGGGAGTGGGTGACGGGCCCAAAATTGATGTGGATCAGGTAAAGGAACACCTTGAGAAACGACATTCACAAGTCCGCGGGCCCAGATGGAATGCACCCGAGGGTCTTGAAAGAGCTGGCAGACATCACTGCATCCCCCTTGGCAGGGATATTTGAAAAATCGTGGCGCTCAAGCAAGGTCCCGGATGACTGGAAAAGAGCCAGCATGGTCCCTATCTACAAGAAAGGAAGGAGGGATGAGCCGGGGAACTATAAACCAATCAGTCTGACATCCGTCCCTGGAAAAGTTCTGGAGAAAATTGTCAAGGGATTCATCAATGCCAGACTAACATAAGGCAAGCTTCTGAATGCCAGCCAACATGGCTTTGTGACTGGCAGGTCTTACCTGACCAACCTCGTCTCCTTCTATGACGAGGTAACATATGCTGTGGACAAGGGAGATGATGTAGGTGTCATTTATCTGGACTTCAAGAAGGCCTTTGACCTAGTTCCCCATGATGTCTTTATGGTTAAACTGGGGAACTGTGGCCTAGATCATCACATGGCTAGGCAACTGGCTACGGGGTTGGACCCAGTTGAAGGGAGTAAATCAACGTGGTGCAGTGTTACCAGTGGAGTCCCTCAGGGCTCGGTACTCGGGGCAGTACTCTTTAACATTTTCATCAACCATCTAGATTCAGGAGTCAGATGTATTATGGGGGAGAGCTGTCACACCGCAGGACAGACTGGGAATACAGGCTGACTTGGACACACTCTCAAGGTGGGCTAACCGAAACCGGATGGCCTTTAATACAGAGAAGTGCAAGGTGCTGCACCTTGGTTGGAAGAACCCTCAGCATATTTATAGGCTTGGCCGTGCTATGCTTGCTAGCACCACGACCGAAAGGGACTTGGGGATCTTGACTGACTACAAGATGAATGTGAGCCACCAATGTGATGTGGTGAGCAAAGCTAACCAAACTCTGGTGTGCATCCACCAATGCATCTCAAGCAAAACCAGGGAAGTCATCCTCCCACTTTACTCGGCACTGGTAAAACCGTAGCTGGAATACTGCGTCCAGTATTGGGCCCCCCACTTCAGGAGGTGGAGACAAATGAGAGTCCAGAGGAGAGCCACTCGTATGATCCAAGGCCTGGAGGGAAGGCTGTACAAGGAGGGTCTGAAGGACTTGGGACTCTTCAGTCTGGAGAAGAGAAGACTCAAGGAGGACTTGGTTGCAGCCTGCAACTTCATAAGATGGGTACATCAGAGCTATCCAAGCGATAACAAGGTCTAACAGCCATAAACTCCAGGAAGGCTGATTTAGACTGGATATTAGAAAAAGTTCTTTATGGTTTGTGTGTCCAAGGTCTGGAACAAACTCCCCCCAGAGGTGGTGCAAGCACCTACTCTGGATTCCTTCAAAAAACAGCTGGATGTATTTCTTGCTGGGGTCACTTGCTCCCAGCTGACTTCCCACCTATGGCAGAAGGGCTGGACCTGATGACCTCTTGAGGTCCCTTCCAGCCTCTAATGTCTATGAAATCTATACCTGTGTAACTGGTCACTGAGGAGGTTGCATCCATTTGGTGAACTTGGTACAAAAGTAGGGTAGAGACACAAGTCCAAATTCCTGAGCCTGGGGATAAAACCATCTCTTAAAATCACCCCCATGCCCATGGTCTTCATTACAGGGCTTTCAGGGACATAAGGGCTGATGGCTCCACCTACAACGCTGAATAAAAGGGAGTGTTTCATAGGTGCTATGCAGTTGTTTCTTAAAGTGAACAGGAAAAGAGAGAAAACAAGGAAGGGAAAGATTCTATTTTGCATCTAGCAGTGAGCCCCTGCTGCAGTCTGGAAAACCTCCAAAAGGATCTTCTGGCCATTGCGAAAGAATCGGTTTCAGTCAGGCTGAACGCTGGGTTTAACTGATCTTGTTGGGTTTCTGTCAGAGCTGGAATGCTTCTCTGAGCCCATGTTCCCAAACAGCAGCATCTGCCCTCTGGGGAGGGAGCACACTCAGGACTAGATATGTGCTAGCCTTTCCATTATTCTCCAAGCTTTCATTCAGTGGAGAAGCAGGCTGTTACCCATTCTCATTCACACAGGACTAATCAACATAGCAGTGGTTCTCAAATTTTGTGATACTGCGACCCCGAGTGCTGGATGACGGCAGCAGGAGACTGGGAACTTGCACACAGTAGCCACCACTGCCATCCACCACTGTGCGCCGCTTCCCTGCACCGCCGCACGTACCCCCCGGGGAAGTTTGCGGCCCCCTTTTAAGTTGCTCGCAACCCCCCAGAGGGTTGCGACCCACAGTTTGAGAACCCCTGCAATATAGCAATGTTTGCCCGAGTGTGCAGGGAGCCTGTAAGAACACAGGTGTGAACTGTTTCATCTGTGTCACTGGATTCCCTCACACCAGCCCTTGAGGAGACTTCAAATGTCAGTACTACCAACTGGTTCATTGTGCAAGAAGGATTTGCACAGCCTCTCCTGGCTGACTTCTCAGTCTGGCCTTTTGCAGCCAATGGCAGGAGGCAGAGTTTGTGACCACTTCCATGAAGGGTTGGGAAGGGGCTGCCCTCAGTAACTGGGGAACCACTGAGCGATACGTGCATGTAGGGGACGCTGGCAAGGGGCAGGCTTGCAAGGAAGCAATAGTGCCCCTGTGGGAGAAGAGGAAGGGACTGTGGTAGATCCTTTAGGAAAGCCAGACTTTCACAGTCCCACAGGCTGGCATAGTTTACATACTTGTTTCAACTCGCCTGGTTTAAGCCTCAGGAACAAAACACCACTCTGTCTTGCACCGTACCTGAAAGTCATACGCCGAGTACGGGGGGAGGTGCGGAGTGCTGTGGTAGTAGGTGTTGTAAGAAGTCACCTGTGGCCTTGAGTAATACGATACTGATGGATGCACATTTTCAACCGTACAGTTCAGCGCAGGGAGGGAGGGAGTCTGTGGAAATAAAGATACAATTTCACACAAAGGCTAGCTAGCATCTCCCTGCAGATCATCTGCATGACAGAAACGATTAGAAGGAGCAGCATTTGACTTGAGAGCACCATTCTGGTGAACTAGCAACTTTCAATCTCATCCTGTGCTTGTTCTAACCTCATGTCATTATCTAGCTATTTAACATTTCCTTTAAGGTTCCCAGAAGAAACCCAGCTAAAGCCAAGTCTGTGCAAGCACTAAAGTGACCTGAGTTTACAAAATGGCTTCACAAGGGGGAAACAGAAATGGGTAAAACTGTGTTATCTGATTAAGCTGATCTCAGTTGCTGTAGCGCACTGAAACGCACTGGAGATTACAATCCCTCCTTCCTACATAGTTCAGAGCTGGTCTGTACCTCCCTTTCTACAGTTTAGAGCAGCAATTCTTCCTTTTTTAGACTCAAGACACCCTTGATAGACTTGAGGTACCTCTTAGACTCAAGGCATCTGTCAGAAAATGCCAGCTCTTGGTTTTCATTCGTTTTTTGACCACAGAAAATACTAAAGCAGTTCTTCTGTTGCAAAGAACGCAGAAAGCCCAGAACAGGACAGAATGATTTCGACTCTTTGGATTCCTATTGGAAACCTCTGGGTTTATCTTGTGAATTGTGTTTGTACACCTAGCAGTGCTAATATTCTGTGGCACTCCACAGCACCCTTGAAAGTACCCTGCTTAAGAATCACTGGTTTAGAGTCTGCATGGTGCAACTGGAGACCGCAGCATGTATCTGTGTACGACTTGGAAGCCAAGTCCCGCACTTCATATTTGACACCATTTGCTTGTATTTTGTTTGGGAGGCTGGGGTTGGTTTTGGACGGGGTGTAGGAAAGTTTGTTATTCTGAAATCAGATTGGTTTTGGAAAGGGTGTAGGAAAGTTTGTTATTCTGAAATCAGGCACATGGTAAAGGGCCTGAAATTAGCTCTGCAAGGAAAAATGTCAGCTGGAGGAACAAATTGCCTTACACCCGGTAGTCTGAATATGCCACAAAAGACAAGTGCATATACACATTTACTTGCATGGATAATCACCTTGTTGAACTGAACATCAGCTTGCCCTCTATGAAATGTGGTTATTGTTTAGACTATAACTAGGTAGCTTTTGACTGACCTTATGTATATCATAGCACAACCTATTCAAGCCTACTGAAGTTCCACTTATTGTCAGAACGGCATTTCCATCATCATCCAAGGCCCAAATTATCTCTGGTTTCAGCCTGAAATGGACTTCTTCTGCGGTTTTGCACAATGTAGAAACCAGAGGGGGAGTTTCTGCTGAACTGGACCAGAAACATTCTGTAAGACTGAGAATGTACTATCACTAGAATACTGCACAGTTCATAAAACAAAAAGGCACCTACCGACACTTCCTGTTAAGGGGGTAATGCAAAGAAACATTCAGTCTTAAAAAGGAAACTCAGTGATGTTAGTGTCCGCAGCAGTTAAAACCAAGAGGGTTTTAAAACTGCCGTCTTCCATTCCCCCGCACGCTGACTTGTCACCCTATGGTAATTCAATCTGCTTCCACCACACCAGATAAGCCCAAATCAGTTTCACTTTCTGCTTTTGGTTATTTCATCTCTGCCTGCTCTGCTTGAAGACAATGGTGCATAGACCAGATTCAAACAGGGCTGTTAAACAACTGTCTCTGTGCTGAAATACCATTGCTAGTAAGCCCTTCTTTCCTTCCTTAGAAACCCCTGAATCTTGGACTCAAATTCACCTGGTCGCACTCCTTCAGTTTCCCCAGGAAATCCGCACCACCTTACCATGTCTTTAAAGCCTCCAAGGATTGCAGCTGTGATGATCCCCAGGAATAACCCCACAATGTTCAAAATTGTTGCTGACCACAGCAAGTGGTAGAGGTGAATAATATCCTGGCAGCTGCTGACATCAATATATTCATAGTAGCCACCCGAAATTTCTACTCTGCTGGATTAGAAAAGAATCTTAAAACTGTATAATACAATCTGACAAACCCACCTGGATTAGAGCCCACCCCTGCAGTGTACCAGGCATCCAGACCCAGCTTCTGTGGGATGTTTGCTGGGATGCAGCCAGCAGAGCCAGGCCTGTCATGCTATTACTTGAATTTCACATCTCCCTACACCCACAGGTTCCTCTTGACTTCATTGTGAAGCAAACACATCTGCAAATCCTCCACATGCAAAAATGCCAATGAAGCCCTTATGGGCTGGAAGCTGCAGTTTCAGAGCTACAAGTTGCCCCAAGTTATTCTGCCCCACATCCTCCATTTAGCACTGGACCCCTTCCAGCCAGAATAGGAGATAATTAAGCAGGGCTCTTGTCTTTACACTGGCTCCTTTCATCACAGGAGCTCAAAGCATGTTACCCATTTTAAATCTCTGGACCCCACTGAGGTAGAGAAGTACTACTGCAACATCAGGCAGATGGATAAACAGGTAGAGAGGTCAAGTAGCTTGTTCAAATCCACCTGGAATCAGAGCTGGGACCAGAACCCTGGCATCACTCCAGCAAAGATTGTAAAAGGTTGATCCTCACTGTACAGTATGATCTATACAGTCACTAGCAGG